>NC_056730.1:364756338-364853838 GCF_019279795.1 Protopterus annectens | reverse complement strand
CTCCAGGCCGATGTCAGAAAAAGTTAACAATTGTATTTCTTGTGGTAAACAAATACCTCATAAGGATTTTCATTCTTACTGTATTCCTTGCCTAGGCCCTGACCACGACGTAGTTAGTAGCTAGTTGTCGGTTTTGTGCTAGATTTAACCAACGCACTATTAAGCATCGGAACGATTTTGCTTTCCATTACTTTGGCCGACGGTTTAACTATATAATGATATTGGAACAACCGACGACCGGAATTCATAAAAAGCACAAGGAAAAACAAAAGGACAGGCATCCGAGGTCCAAAACCGACGACAAAGCCTCTTCTAGGCCAGTCGCCGGTTTGCCGGTTCTCAGTGAGGCGCTTTGGCAGCCCCTGACGCCGGCTACCTCAGAGCCACAGGCCGCCTCCGACTCCCACGTGGAGACAGCTAGGCCTCTGGATACTCAAGGTATTGGGCCTTCGGAAACTAATCCCTCAGATGGGTCCGGAGCCACTGAGCAGGCATCGGCTTCTGAGGGTGTTTTCAGACCTACACAGCTTTATATCAAGCCAACTTCAGCATCCAAGACAAAGACTGAAATAGCTTTAAAGACAAGGAAACAAGTACAGCATTCTCCAGGACAGACTTCCATGCCTAAGAAACAGATGCTCAAAATGACCGAAGACCTAATTACTTTAATCAGGGGTTCCCATCCCCCTCCTCATAAGAGGCCTAGGCAAGATACTGAATATGATTCCTCTGATCAAGTTTCCATTTCCTCTGACTCCTCTTCAGAACAGGGACACTCTATTCCTCCCTATGAGGATTCTAATGTTGAAGAATCTATTCCTTCAGCTTCTCCTCCTGAGCATTACTCGTTTGGGGCAACCCTGCATACCTTGAGGGAGCATTTCCACTGGGCGAGCCAAGATTATTCAGATTCTAAGAAAAAGCTCAGAGACTTTCTTTTACTACCTCAGCACAGACCTCTGACTATTCCACCTGTTCTAGACATTGTAGATGATGTATTTCCAGAGTCCGGCCTGTCTCCCAACTCTTTACCTCCTGCACCTGTTAAGCCAGACAGATACTACAGGGTTCCAGATTCTCATAACTTTCTATATAAAAACCCTGCTGCTGACCCAGAAACTATTTCTCAGGGTCCCAAAGGGGTTAAGGCTGCTACTGCAAAAACCCTGTCCCCTCAGATAGAGATTCTAGGGCACTGGACAGATGGGGGAAAAAAGTTTACACTTCTGCTACCTTGGCTGTAAGGGCTTTAAATTGTCAGTTTCATATGCTTAAATATCAGCAATACTTAATGTCTCTGTTAAAACAGAAAATGTTGACAAATTCTGAATGTTCTGAGAACAAGGAATTGCAGGATTTATTGCATGCAGCTGAACAAGTGGGAAAACATACTTTGCAATGTGGTTATGATTCGCTGGAGACCTTTTGCCGGGCCGCTGTAACAGGTTCTGTTATTAGAAGGCATGCTTGGTTAAAGGAGCAGACACTGCCTGATCATGTTAAAGCAAAATTATTGGATGCTCCATTACAGCATGATACTTTGTTTGGTGTTAAGGCAGAAGAGGTGTTGAAGAAAATGGAGGATAAAGCTAAATCTATGCAGACAGTGAAGGATTTCTTACAGGTACAGCCACCCAGATTTAGCAGGAACTGGCCTTCTAAGAATTGGTCCTTTCCTGTGTCAGACAGGCCACAAAGAGGCAGATACAGACGCCATAGGGTCAGACAACAGCCCCAGGGCTCATACAGGCCCAAACAATGGGGTGCTTCTGCCTCCAAAAGCGGAGAAGACAAATCACAACCATATAGGAAACAGTCCCAATGACTTCCCTCTGCCAATGCCAAGCACTTATCTTTTGGCAGCACCCTTAGGGGGAAAGCTAGCACTTTTTTCACAAAATTGGCACACGATCACCCAGGACAAATGGGTCCTAAATATAGTCTCTCAGGGCTACAGGTTCCACTTTCACACCCTTCCAAAGGCAAACGGTATGCCAGACCTGCCACACAATCAATGGGCAGAGGCACAAAAACAAGTTTAATCTTTCATGGACATGAGGGCCATTCAGCCAGTGCCACAACAAGAGCAGGGACAAGGATTTTACTCAAGACTTTTCTTAGTACCAAGAAAGGACAAAGCATGGAGACCAATTCTGGACCTGTCTATTCTAAATACTTTTCTGGATGTTCCAAAATTCAAAATGTTAACTCTACAACAGCTTCTGCCCATGCTGGGCAAGAAGGCTTTGCTTGTAACTTTGAACCTCAAAGAGGCATACCTGCATTTCCCAGTCAGACAATCTTGCAGAAGATACCTCAGATTCATAGCTGGCTCAATGCACTACCAATTCTCTGCACTGCCATTTGGCTTATCTACTGCACCCAGGGTCTTCACAAAATGCCTGGCACCAGTAATTGCATTTTGCAGACAAAGAGGAATTCAAATATATCCCTACTTGGATGACTGCCTTATTCAAGCAGAGACCAAAGACATTCTACTACAGCATCTGGTGTTTGTAAAAAGATTACTAATTTGCCTAGGGTACACAGTAAACGAAAAGAAATCAAAACTAGTACCCTCTCAAGAGATATTATTCCTGGGTGCAAGCTTAAATACAACTGCCCAGATGGCTTATCTCACGCCAGACAAACAAAGGCAACTGACTTCTTACTTCAAAAGCATGGCAACAAAGACCCAGTTATCTGCAAGAAAAATTCTGCAGGCTCTGGGCTACATGCCTCCTGCATTCTGCTAATTCCCTATGCAAGATTGCATATGAGGAAGCTACAATGGTATCTAAAAATTGTTTGGACTCAACATTGCCACAGCCTGGAATCATTAATTTCACTCATTCCCTGCCTGCAACAGAAGTTTCGATGGTGGACACAGGCCTGTCACCACAACAAGGGACAGCCATTCACTTTACCCACAGCCAGGCAAACACTAACAACAGATGCGTCAGATTATGCCTGGGGGGCCCACATGGCAGAAAAATGTATTCAGGGCACATGGCCCCCAAGCCAAAGGCATCTTCACATCAATCAAATAGAGACGCTAGCTATACAAAATGCCCTGACAGCCTTCAAGGACCTACTTCATCCAGGACAGCTGCTAGTAAAGACGGACACCACCACAGTTATGTGGTACATAAACAAGCAGGGGGCCACACATTCCTACCCCCTCTGCAGACAAGCCATGATTTTGTGGAACACAGCATTGACCTGCAAGCACAATTCCTGCCAGGAAAAACAAATGCTCTGGCAGACGAACTAAGCAGAAACATCATGGATCCTCACGAGTGGAAACTAGATCCACAAATCTTCGGCATGATAACAAGGAAATGGGGATGCCTCGACATAGATCTTTTTGCCTCCCCTCACAACTGCCAACTTCAGAGATTCTGCACAAGGACTTATCACAAACAAGCATGGAAAGTGAATGCCTTGTCATTCAGCTGCAACAACCTTACAGTATATGCCTTTCCTCCACTGCCTGTCCTCCCCAAGGTACTCCTAAAGGTCTGACAAGAGAAGCCACAAATGATACTAATTGCCCCAGATTGGCCACGCCAACACTGGTACCCAATCGTAAGGAGCTTGTCCCAAGGTCCAGCCTGGACATTGCCTCAAATTCCTCATTTACTGACCCAACAAAACAATCAGATCCTGCACAGCCAACTCAGAACCCTAAATGTAACTGCTTGGCGGATAGTGTAACCATTCAGAATACACCTCTCTCTAAAGCAGTTATGGATGTTATTTTGGAGGCCGGAGGCCCAGCACCAGAAAATCATATGCAGAAAAATGGAAGAGATTCTGTGCTTGGAACCAGGCACGAGGAATTGACACGCGTTTCTCAAATATACCTCAGATTTTACAATATCTAACTGAAATGTTGGACAAAGGCCTATCCTTCTCATCAATTAAGATCCATGCCTCTACCATTTCAGCTCATTACAATGCAGACCCACCTATTTTTTCACATCCATTGCTTAGGCAGTTCCTCAGGAGGGCCAAAAATATAAGACCTCCAAGGAGAGCACCAATACCTGCATGGGGCCTCAATTTTGTCTTGGAAAACCTCACACAGCCTCCTTTCGAGCCAGCCAATACAGCTGAGATAAAATTCATATCATGGAAAACAGCTCTGCTCTTAGCAAAAACTTCAGCAAGAAGAGTCTCAGAGTTACAGGCATTAATGGCTGTGGAACCTTTTATTATCTTCCATCCGGACAGGGTATCTCTAAGGACAAACCCAACATTTATGCCTAAGGTGGTGTCCAGTGTGGCTCTTAACCAAACCATTCATTTGCGTACTTTTTTCCCAAACCCACAGAATAAAGGGGAGAGACTTCTGCATTCTTTGGACATACACAGACAGCTACGCTTCTACTTGGACAAAACTAAAGCTTTCAGAAAGACTGAGCAACTTTTAGTGGCATATGCTGCAGGATCACAAGGAAAGGCTGTCTCAAAGCAGACTATTTCAAAATGGATAGGACACTGCATTTGTTTCTGCTATTCACAACATGGCAAGTCAGTGCCTAAGGGCATTAGACCACATTCTGCCAGGGCAGCAGCCACCTCAGCAGCCTACCTCAGAGGAGTACCAACCAAGGGTATTTTGGAGGGTGCAACTTGGACTTCACTGCACACTTTTACTAAGCACTACCACTTACCTCTTTACTCTAAATCCAGAGCAGGCTTTGCCACTGCAGTTCTGCAGGGCCTTATAGCCACTCCTAAATCTATTTAGACACAGCCGCCCAACCTCAGCTTTCGGATTCAACCCAAGTGTAATGACTGCAATGGTGAAACACGATGAACATAGTACAGTTGAGTACCTACCATAAATGTAGATGTTCAAGTGTATTCACTGTTGCAGTCCAGGTTACCCACCATCCCCCTTTCTTTGCTGGGACTTATCTGTACTTCTCTATCCTATACAACCTATGTGGTGTATTTGCTTGTAGATGAAGGTATTGTTTATTTTAGTGCATGCTTTTATAAGCAATATTTTTTAGCCTACCCTTTTGGGGGCACCTGACATCCGGGGCAAGAAAAACTGAAGAAAATGGCGTCAGCTGCATCTTTTATACCCCTGGCGCACTGACATCAGGGAAGAGGCGACAGCAACCAACGCAGGACCAGGACTTTGGAATTCAGGCCGACTGTGGGTAGCCTGCCAGCAGGATAACCCAAGTGTAATGACTGCAACAGTGAATACACTCGGACATCTACATTTATGGTAGGTACACAACTGTACTTTCCTTTTACTCTGGTAAATTCCAGCCCCCTCTTGCCTATTTTTATAACCCTACTAGCAAGCATCCCTATTAGTAAAACCTTTCTCCATTCTCACACTGACTTTATGATTATAATATTCTATATGGTTGTTATTTTCCTTAAAGACTTGCATTCAGATTCCTAGTTTCTCTTCATTTCTTGAACTCCCTCCTGTTTCATAATCCCTTTTCAGTTGTAATTGTTTTCTTGAGTTGTGTACGAGTACTAAATAGAGTACCCCCCCCTCAAATCAGGTAACCCAAAATCACTTTATTCCTTGGGAAGTGTCAACTTATGCCACTTAACTCTTGTTCTCTACCCCCTCCCAGTTAAATTCTTTCAGGACGTTATTAATTCTACAACTTCTCCACTGGCTGATAAAAAATATATATATATACACCTGACCTTTATATATGACCAGAGTGACTAAAAACATTTTCATTGTTTGTATCTTAACTGTCTCAGCCCATAATCAAAAACTTTCAGCTTCTAAATTGTTATCTGTGTCCCACATATGCCCTACCTGGCAAAATATCATCCTCTTTAATCCACATACCTAAATACTTTGCCTTATCATGTCCCCATTAGTATGGCTATTGCTGAATCAGTTCATCAAGAGATAGTTTACCGCTATAGCCTTTGTTTTGTCTTCACATATTTTATATCCTGGAAAAGATATGACATTGTCTCAAAATGTTCTACAACACTGACGTGTCCTTTTCTGGATTTCTCAAGTATGAAATACCATCTGTAAATAAAGCTAATTTTTTTCTAGATTGCCATACCAGTTATATCCTTGAATTTGTAGATCCCATATTTTCTTTGCTAACTGTTATAAACATAAAGCAAATAACAGAGGGTAAGGAGGACATCCATGCCTGGTTTCTCTGTTCAAATACCACTTGTCAGAGGCAAACCCCCCAACTTAATTCTTGCCTCCAACCCTTCATATGCCTTTAATATTAATCCTTTTGTTGTATCAGGGAATCCAAATGCTGCCTTTGCCTTGCTCATAAAATCACAGCCTACTCTATCAGATACTTTATTTGCAACAAGACCCACAGCAATTGTGTATTCTTATACTTTGCTTCTTTCTGTACTGAATCATCATTATTTTATTAATATTGTCAGATGTTTACATCCCCCCAACCCAAAAAAAAAAAAAACACATTGCTCTATATTTATCAATTTTGGCAACACCTTTGCCATTCTCTTAGTATATAATCATGAATAAAATATTGAAAAATGTCAGCTTTGGCAACACCTTTGCCATTCTGTTAGTATAGACATAAATACTTTATATTCATAGTTTACAGTTGAGTAAGTCTATATGTAGGGTCTTTACATCTTTTGGATAGCACAACCACCGTGACTTTCTTCCAAACTGGTGATACTTCCCCCCTTTTAAAATCATGTTAAACAAAACCTTCTAGATCTTTATCACTTTCTACCCCCTATTCTCCAAAATTTGTACAGGAATCAGGAATACCCCCTGTTACTGGAGAGTCCGCTGTTGATTAATCACATCACCGTTTTTCTCTGATTTGTTCCTGTCATAGCAATTAATTGTTGAGCTTCATCTTTTTCTAACCTTGGCATAATTAAATCTTCCATAAATATTTCCATGTGTGCCTTTTCTTCATTTCGCCATTCCTCTGTTCTATACAGTTTATATTTCCCAAATATTGCTAGACTCTCTAGTTATTTTTGTTGTTGTAGGCTCCCTAAGTTTGGTTGCAGTTCTTTCTACTTTCTGTTACCTAAGCCATTGTGCCAAAGTTTTTGTACTAGTTACCAGAAAATAGTTCATTAACAGCAACCTTCCTAAACACATGCATGTGATCCAAATTACTCCCTTACATGTCCTTTAGAACTTTATAGATTCAGCTGTTCTTGTTCTGTGAGAGTACCCTTTTTTCAATACTTATAACTATTTGTCAACCCCCTAAATAATTTGTCTTTTCTCTTATGTTTCTCCCACATTTTTAAGCTCCATTTTCATTTTGACTGGCTAAACTCTTCTGAAATAATTTATATCTTCCATAATAACTACTGAAACAAAGAGTGCGAAGGTCACACAGAAAAAACAATCAATAAAAACTAAATGAAAACTCCAGCCAAGCTAGAACTTCCACTGAGTGACCTCTCAAACCTCTTGTATCAGAGGCACATGGGATATATGCAAATGACCCTTATGAACACCAGGTGTTTCAGCTATATGGCAATTTGGAATGCCCATGACTTATTTCTTTTTAAGTCGTTTCAGTGGACAATTTCAGGCCAGTAAAGCCAACCCCCCACTAGTTATGGATATGGATATTTTGGCCTTGTTATGACCTCATCAGCACAGTACAAGCACAGTGTTTAACTAAGCATAAGAAACACAGGGCTGTTATACCCAGATGATATCCATTACCTTTAGGGTGACTGCAAAAATTGTCCATTGAAACGACTTGAAAAGAAATAAGACGTGGAAATTCAGAATTGCCATATAGCTGAAACACCTGCTGTTCATAATAACTATTGAATCATATCCATTACCCATTCCTTTAATTCCTGTGTTTTTAAAAGATAGGTGGGAGGGTATCTTTGTTTCATTTTTACTTCACCACTCTTCTTCTTTACATTAGTTTTTATTACTAAATGATCTATTGTATTTATTGCACCAGTCTCAAGAGCTTTATTTAAATACACATGCTCCTTTGAAATATAATTGTTTTGTCTAGTCTAGCCCAATTTTTGTGTCTCGAGGAATATTATGTAAATTCTGCTTGAGTTCCTGCTACTAAATGCAAATCTTCCATACAAATATTTGTATATATGTCTTTAGAAATCTGGCCTTTTTTGTTATGTTTTCCCTTCCAAGTCTCCATGATACAGGCTGGTTATTGCACGTTCAGTTCCCCACCCATAAGTAATATTCCCTACTGAAAGCTTATTATGTCTCCTAACATTACTAGCAATAGTTTTAGCAGGAATATAACCACATCCCTGCATACTTTTCCTCCCTTGCTAGTAATCCCTTACTGACATGAATCTATTGTTACTGACCCCCCCCCCCTCTTCTGTCACTATTGGAGTTCTCCCAGTCATTATTATTACTAGCCTCTTCGTTTGTTTCTGATATTCTGCTGAGCAGAACTTACATTAGCTTTCTACAACCAAAATATCTAAGGTTAGTTCTGAAGGGAGGGGTTCCTAGCTTCATTGATAACTTAAACGTAATATTGCCTTTCTGTTACACACTCATGGTAATAACTGGAGAGAATTTATGATGTGTGAGACACTAAAAAAGAGGGTTTAAAGGAAAACTCCACCCTAGAGCTAAAAAAATATGTTTTTTTCAGTCTATCTTTGTTTCCAGACATATTTTAACAGCTCAGAATCACTCTTAAGTGCTTTATTTGTATTTTTAGCATGTTTACCACAACATGGCTACCGATGGGGCTTGTTGTAGCAACGTGATCTTTTTCTGTTTCAACCCTTTCTCTTTCCCATAAAGCATTTCAAGTCTTCTTTCTATGACTCATGCCAGACATAAGGAAGTCACTGTGAATTCCCATGCCATTGACATATAATGGGAAATGTGTGAATCACTGTCAGTTTGTATTCCTTCTGTAAGAGGGCTGCTTCTTTTCTTTGGCTAATCACCCTCATTTATGTTTTGCTCAGAGCTTCTTTTACACTATACTTTGAAGTTATCTAGCTGCAGTCACAGAAGTAGCTAAATTAGAGGCCTTTGTTCTAGGTGTTCCTTTGTAGTCCAACATGACTTGACAGTCCCCTCCCCCAACACTACTGCAAAGGTTTTAAAACTGTCACTGCAACAGTCAGCTCAGAATTGAAAGGAATGGACGTCCAGTCTAAATTTCTTCCGCTCTACCTGCAGTAAGAGTTATGTATTTATTTAATCACTTTGCCAGCAGTAGAAAGAAGGGCTGCGTCCTACATGAACTCCAAGAAGAGCTAAAGCCAAACATAAAACTACTGTTCAATCTCAGCCTTACTACAGGATATGTACCCAAAGAGTGGCGTACAGCAACAGTGGTCCCTCTCCACAAAGGTGGTGCCTCAACAGATCCTGGAAACTATCGCCCCATAAGCCTGACTAGCTTGGTCTGCAAAGCTATGGAAAGGATCATCATGGACCTCATAAATAAAGATATTGGGGACCTACAGACACTGGATCCTACCCAGTTCGGCTTTGTTAAGGGCAGATCCTGCCTCTTAAACCTGGTCGATTTCTTTGAAACAGTCACCAAGGCCATTGACGAGGGGAAGGTGGTCCACACAGCCTACCTGGACCTCGCAAACGCCTTCGATACAATACCCCACTCGGGCATTATAGATAAGCTCACCAGCTTAAATATAAACCCCTATGTCACTAGATGGGTTGCATACTGGCTCAAGGACAGAACCCACATGGTTAGAATTGCTGGAGCCATGTCAGACTCCAAACCAGTTACAAGTGGCGTCCCACAAGGCTCAGTCCTGGGACCTCTCTTGTTCGGTATATATTTCTCGGAGGTACAGGCCAACACGGAAGGACTGTGGCTCACCAAGTTCGCAGATGACTGCAAACTGGGTGCCATAATCGACTCTCCAGCCGACACAAGCATCCTCCAAAAGGGCCTCATAAAAACAGACAACTGGTGCCAGAGCCATGGCCTCAAGCTAAACGCCAAAAAGCGTATAGTCATCCCCTTTGGCAAAAACAAAGTGCCCACAAATTACCACATAGGTGGTAATCCATTAAGTACAGAAGAAGTAATTAGGGACCTGGGGACCCAAGTTGATAGCAATCTCTCATTTGACAAGCACGTGGCCAAAGTGGTTAGAAAAACATTTTATATAGCCCACCTAATCATGAAGGGATTCACATCTAGATCAGGGGAGGTCATCGTGCCTCTTTACTCATCCCTCATCAGGCCCATAATGCTCCTTTTGGGATGTACCTTGCCAGACACCTGCAGCAACTGGAAAGACCCCAAAAGTACCTCACCAAGAGGATCAAAGGGCTCAAACAGATGCCATATGCTGCCCGTTTAAAGAAACTCCAGCTCTGCTCAGTGGCATACCGCCTGCTCAGAGGCGATCTGTGCCTGACGTATAAAGTCATGTCCAACTCGGAATTAATGGACATGCTGCACCTCAGAAAATCCAAATCCCATCGAGCTACGCGCTCGAGAGACTTGAACCTCAGCACTGAAATAAATAGGACATGCTGGAGGGACAGATTCATAACCCAGAGGCTCCCTTCACTCTGGAATAAAATCCCAGTCCAGGTTAGGCAGAGTCCCTCATTGACTCTCTTCAAGAGGAATCTTGATGAGTGGATGGGAGATCGTAGGTTTACCCCGGATATCACTTCTGTTTCACTGTTAGACAGAGGCACAGTATACTAACCTCGAAAAAGGGCATAGCAAAATTAATTTAAAATGGGTGGCGAAAGCCAAACACACTCTGGCTAGGCTTATAAATGCCGTAGGGCAGATAGCCTAGTATGAACCTATGAAATATTTATATAAACACTTTCAATTTAATTTTTGCAAGCAATTGTTGATTATTTCATTGTGTTTTATTTCTAGTTAACTTTTGATTAAACCCTATTTTTGTATATAAGCCGTTATTATGTTAACTTATTTTTGCGTCAGCATTTCTTTTTGAGGTACAGTTGTCTTGTGACATGCTGTTTTGGTAATTTCCTGGCATTCTACTTATCTCCACATTTTTTAAATTACAGCAAAACAGTAATGTGCAAACCTGACTTCATGATACTGGCTCAGTAAAAGAATGTACTGAAATCTCACTGTAGTCTACAGTCCATGTAGTGAAACATTATTGGGGGGGGGGGGGCTGGCTGGCTGGCTGGTTCCTTACTGCATATTTTAGGGGATAAAGTATCACTTGCATTATGCATACTACACACTGCTTTGTATGGAATAGTCAGAGACTCAGATGTGCAGGTATTCAGGATGTGCAACCTACTGGCTTTGGCAGGGAAAATGTTTTCTAAAGGAGAAAGGGGTTAGCTTGTTTTTACTGTTTTAAAAATGTTAGTAAAATGCAGAATCATTGCATGACTGTTTTTGTTTGACTGAGTTGTTTGTAGGGTATGTGAAGTAATAGTGGGAGGACCCCACAGCAAATGAGAATAGTAATGTATGTTCACGTACAGTAAAGGAAAAATTAACAGAAGGAAGTGCCTTGTGTCGAGGGCGGTACCCTCATGATTGAAAGGTAAGAGGTATGAGGGATGTTTTATTCTGTCAATGTATGAATGTATGAGAGAAAGCAGAAGAGAAAAAAATAAGTTAAAAGGTATAGATAAAGTTAAAACAAGTTCATGAGCCCACCACATGATTGGGATGTACCCTATACAACAAGTTCATGTGCCCACAGCATTTTTGGGACATACCAAATCAAATACAGCAAGTTTTAAGACTTTGAGTCTTTATTAAGTGCTCCAAATCACTGTACAGAATTTCAGGAAAAATGTAGAAAGGATACTGAGGATAAGCGGTTAACTTTACAAATGAGGCAGCTGGAAAACCCAAGCGGTTGAGGCAGAAGCAGAGGGAGGGGTAGAGAAATTGCTAGAGCATTCAGCAAAAGTGCTAGCCGAGGGGAACAAGGTGCAGTTTGGTTGCCAACCACGAGCTGGCAGTGACCCTCTGGTTTCATCTAACACATCTTGCTTCAGTTGTGGACCCAACCACAAGCTGACAGTGACCCTCCGGCTTCATCTAACACATCTTGCTTCAATTGTAGAGAAGCAGCACATTGGAGAGGGGAATCCCCACACAGGCAAATGCACAGAGGCCAAGATACTTGGACTGAATGGCAACCAAATTAAAATAATGCAGTTTTTGCAAGACCACTGCCTCAGACTGCAGGGAGTCGAGAAGCTCCATACTGACTAGGTCAAGCAAATAACACAGAAACAAATTATAACCCACTACTGCCAATAGATCAAAATGGACCCTACGTTAAAATCAAAATAAATTAAAGGAAAAGCACCTGTTCTGGTGGACACTGGAGGCACTAGGCCAGTGCTAAAAATTACTTCAGATAGTCAGACACAAGTATCAGAGCATAAAGTAAAGGCAGTCAGAGTCACAAATACTACGGTTACGTATCCTGTTTTGGAACCCATCCCCATTTCTTTTGGTCTGATAGAAGTAAAGCATTCTTTTCTTTTGAGTACAACTGCACCAGTAAATCTGCTAGGAAGAGATTTGTTATGCAAGCTGGGTTATACTATTTACTGTTCCCCAGAAGTGCTGTTCGAAAATGTTCTGACAGAATCAGATGGGGAAGTTTGGGCAGTTTTAGCAGAAGGTGAGGAACACCCTGTTGGAAGCATACACAGATGGAGAGTTACTACAGCAGGTACCTGTCAACTTGTAGGCAAAGCATGCAAATGAACTAAGTATACTGAAATCAACAGAACCGGAAAAATAAAATTAGACCCATCAAAACCTCTTCCTAGAGTGCCACAATATCCGCTAAAGCCCGAAGCAGAGCAGGGAATCAAACCTGTAATTCAGCCTCTGATACAGCAAGGAATAATAATATCAGCTAAAAGCACTTTTAACACTCCTATTTTTTTTCCATTTAAAAAGGCAGGAAAGGATACTTATAAATATGTACAAGACTTAACACATGTAAATAAATGAGTATTGCCTACTCTTCCTGCTGATCCAAATCCACCACCAATACTGCGTTGCATACCACCTACAGCTAGTTAGTATTATGGCATACATTTATGTTCTGCATTCTTTTCCATACCTGTTCAACCTGACAGTCACTTTCTGTTTGCTTTTACTTATCAGGGACAGCAATATACCACTACATGGTTGCCACAAGGATATACTGAAAATCCTTCATTATTTTCTCAAAGTCAGAAATAAACTTTGGGGAATGTGACATTTCCCGGTGGGATTGTGTTAGTACAATACGTAGATGGTTTATTAATAGTATCAAATTTCTTTCAGCAATGTCAACAGGATACCTTGCATTATCAGAGTATCCGTGCAGAAAAGGGACACAAAGTGTGTAGAGAAAAACTACAGTTGTGGTCACCTCAGGTACATTATCCTGGTCATTTAATATCACAGGGTAGCAGGCTAGTGTTACCATCTCGTATTCATGCAATATCTAAGGCCCCACATCTGACTACTCAGCGACAGCTTAGGTCTTTCCTATGTATGACAGGATACTACAGAGAGTGAATTCCTAACTACTCAGAAATTTCAAAACCTTTGACAAATCTGTAAAGCAGCATACACCACAGACTCTCCTTTGCAATAGTAAAGAGGAAAATTCATTTCATAATTTTAAACAAGCTTTAGCTACTGCCCCATCTTTAGGGTTACCAGACTATGATAAAACTTTTATTTTATTCTGTCATGAAAGAAATGGATTTGCTCAATGAGTACTTGCACAAAAACATGGGGACAGCAATCATCCATTAGCGTATTACTGCATGGAACTTAATTCTGTTGCAAAAGGTTTTCCACCCAGTTTAAGGGCAGTAAGTGCTGCTGCCATTATAGTTAATCTTGCACGATCACTGTTGCTTGGGCATGATCTCACAGTAGCTGTCCCTCGTTCTATATAATCACTTTTGCTTAAAATGAAAACTCAGCCATTATTGACTACATATCTAAATCGATTAGAACTTACACTTCTTTCTGATCCATCTATTTCTATGATCCACTGTCCTGTTGTAAATCCCGCATCTGCATCTCTGTTCCATGCTGCTGATGATGGTGAAGCACATGATTGTGCGTGTGTAACTATTTGCTTTCTCCTGGGAAGGACTTCAAGGATACTCCTATACCCAATGCTGAACTGAACGTGTTCATGGATGGCTCGTGGAAGAAATGAAAGAGACCAATTGACTGTGGAAATAGCCATCTGCACCGAAGAGAATATTGTTGCAACAAAGATTAGAGGGTGTTCACTCTGCTCAAATAGCTGTGTTATATTAGCTTTGCAAAATGTTGATGAGTTAGACAAAGACAAGGTGGTCAATATTTGTACAGACAGCAATTATGCTTTTGGAATGGTACATGATTTTGGGCAACTTTGGAAAGAGAGAGTGTTTTTGACCTATTCAGGAAAACAAATTAAAAATTCAGGGTACATAAAATCATTGTTAAATGCACTTCTGCAATCTAAGAGGCTGTCTGTAATCAAATGTTATCCACATCAAAAAGGCCAGTATACTGTAAACTCCTATTTGTTGAAGTCTGATCTTAAATCAGTGTCTTCCAGAGTGACATCATCAGACCACAACGATATGCGAAAGTAGGCTAACAAATTTTCCTAAAGCCAAGTACAGACTGTAAAGCAAATAGTAGTAGTAGCTTTCTAGGTCTAGGAAATTCAGTTAGTTTTACCTGTGTTTACATTGCTAAACCCATTCACAATCATTAGTTAAACATTTACCAGATTAACCATAGGTTGATGCATTGCAGTTGTATAAGCAAATCATTCATTACTGCTGCTCTGTTCACATCTCTTCTTCCACTGCTTTCCATTCCAATTAGATCTTGATTTCTAACAAATTTCTAGACGGCCTTCTTAGTCAATGCGTGACTCTCTCATTCTTTGTTCTCTATTATCTTTTTAAACATATGAAAGGGTTTGATATTCATGTTTTTGCTGTGTCTATGTTTTGGCTGTATCTGCAAGAAGGTTGATCCTCCTGCTGAATCACTATCCTTTTGCTGTCTATTTTTTTTCCTGATTTCCTCCAATTAAATGTCAGCTTCCAGAAGTATTTTGGTGCTTTGGAAAAAAAAATTCATGCTAACTGGGTAGAATATTCTAAACTTTAAACTGGATTCCCTGCATGCACAGATGGTTGATGCAAATATGCTTCTCCATTCCCTGGTTTTGAGAAATTAGTCATTCTCAGCAGAAACTGGTTACTTCTATCATTAGCTTCTTGTCAGTAACTCACCTCGTTGACAGGAATATTTCTTTTAGTTGATAATTCTGTAATTTCACTATTATTAGACTCTGCATCTTTGTTTTAGTAGTATTGGTGTCATAAATCATTTGGGCTGTATTGATCATTGTGTCACGAATTTGTTGTTACATGAATTTCAAACAGTTAGCCTTCTGCGTGGAGTCTGCATGTCCTCCCCATCGTTGAGTGGGCATTCGAAAGACATCCGTTGAATGGGCGTGCATTCGTTGAAGGTTGGCGGTCGGGCTGGCAACTCGACACCATAAAAACCAACTGCCAGTCTTTAGCGGACCTGAGTTCCGTGTGGCGACCCCTAACCGGGAAAAGCCGAAAGACAAACCACTGCTCTCTGCTCCAGAATAAGTGTAAATCAAAAATTGTTAACATTTGTCTTGTTGTCCACCTCCATTAGTTTAATGCAATCATCTTGTGTGGCCTGCTACTTCACAGTTTTGTTACATAAGGCAGTTCCAAACTTCTGCAACTTGGATATTTTCAACTGAATGGAATTTAGTGTACTTTCTCTTATCTCTAACCTTTTATTACATGTTTATAGTTTTGTTGAATGATTTTGATATTTATTATTTAAGAGATGCTTGTTTTGAATATTTCCACCTACATCTGATCAGTCTTCTTTTTCTACTTTGTAGATGCTATAGTTCTTATTTTTGCTGCCATGTGACTCCCTGTCTCTCTTCTCAGTTCTAGGACGGTTTCCTTGGCTTTTTGGCTTGTTTATCCCTAGTCCTTATTGAAGACATTCACAAAAAATATGTATTCTGATAATGTAGGCAAAAGCACTACTTCTAAATGTTACAGATTGGCTTTTTGAATTATTTTAATGTTTCTCTACTGGTAGGGTTAAATTATAAGTGCAAGTCATTTCCTACAGGACATGCTTACAGCTTATAGTGATTAAGTATTTGTGTTGGCTTTTGCACAAGTAGCCAAAATGAAAAGTGGCTAATGTTGAGTGGGACAACCTGGTTACCTTTTTCCTCACCAAAGAACTTCAGGAGGCATGACTTGGACTGCTCATCCGACATTGCCAGTGATTACCAGAAGATGAAGACCAAAATGCTATGTTGCCTTAAAAAAAAAAAAAAAAAAAAAAAAAAAAAAAAAAACAAGAAAAAAGCTAAGTCACCTTGGGTTAGTTGCCACATTGTGTCCAGCATTTCCATGCCTGAAACATTTTAGGAATGAAAGTGATTTGATCATTAACTATGTGTTTTAGTACACCTGGTGTAGAAGTTACTTCACCCAAAAATAGCTGGGCTTGGGTAGTGGAGCTGTTTTGTATGGAAAGTTTTCTGCAAATTACATAGTGCTGTCTGAAAATGGGCAAATCAAAACACTCACAAATGTAGGAGACCTAACAACTGCTTGGAGAGCAATTTTGCATTTTGAGTAACTGATTTTCTCAAAGTTACTAGTAGATCTTGAAGCGCCATACTTCAAATAACTGGTAACACTATTCTCTTTGTGCCAGCCCAATGGTGTAAAGGGATGAAACCTTGGCTAAAGCCCGGGCAAATTGAGTTCAGTTACTGGCTTGAATATTTGATAGAGTTGGCAGGGAGGATGGACATACCTATCCATGTAGGGGAGGGCTTGAGCTGATGTAGGCAGATTTTGAGGACTGGAGCTTGGAATAATCACCAGACTGGGTTTTATAGGAATGCCAAGGAAGAATGGTTGTCCTAGGGCCCACGGCAAGCTTGTCTTTAGAGGCTCACCCCATTGTATGTCTAGCCTAATGGTGTTTTATAGACAAAATGAAATGTGGGTAGGGCCAAGAAAAAGCCTGGTACGTGCAGAAGATGATGCTGTAGGCACCCACTCCTCTTCACCTCCAGGATGTTGCTTTACACTTCCCTTTTCCCTTCTCAACCTGCTGGGTGGTCCCATCCAGAGGATAGTACCAAACTAATGCTGCTCTTCACTTCCACTTCTCTGTGATTTGGCTGCCCTAAAACAAGGGTTGGGAGGACGGACTATTAGATGGAGGTGCCTAGCATCCTGTGGTCTAGCTACAGCACCTGGAGACCCACCAGTTGTTCTTATTAAGGGAAGAGGTTGTAAAACAAAATGAAACCAAACTAGGGACTGGTAATCCTGAAATAGAACCAAGGGTTCCGAGTTTGGGGGGAGGAGTTGCAAACAAGGTCTGTATATATCTGTTGTTATAAATGTCAAGAAGGAGGAGCATTTGTATAGAAATTGTCCATTTCAGGAAGAACCATTGCTAGACATGTTTATAATACAGTTTATAATGATAATGAGACAAAAACACAGCTTGTTTTTAATGATACATGCCATTTCATACAGAGTGATATGAACTGTGTCATTGCAAAAGTTCAAAATGTCTGTAAATGAAATTACTATGTTGGTTGTTTCAGACTCTGGTAGTATGGTGACTTCTGACTTGTTATTAAGGTCTTATGTAGAAATAAGTTAAGTGTAGCATGTTTACATGAAGATGGAAAAGACTACATTACTCTCAGAAATAAATTAAATATTACGTATTGGGCACTAATGCTCTCTGTGTACCACTTGGAGTAACAGACAAGGTAAAGGATGTCTTGAGGAGACGCATCCTTTTTCCCACTTTCAACAGAAATTCCCTAGAGACAACAGAAAACAGCCTCCGTTGTTGAATGTAAGTTACATGTGGAAGGTGCTGTGATGAGTCACGATGAGGAAAGCAAGCCTGCCCATTATCAACTTTTAAATTAACTAGCTTAATTTCAGGACATCTCATGTCTGAGACCCTATAGTTACAGAACTTCAAAATATATACAAGTAACTGATAGATGGTACTTCCAGTTTCTCTTGTTTTGAAGTGAACAATTATGTACTTAGAGTATTAAAGGAAGGGAAAAGGTTGTTTTAACAGATTTCAGCTTTAATGGAACCTAGTATTGAAAGAAGTACATACCTTATATTTTGTGGTCATTTTGGTGTTAAAAAAGGTGCTGTACAGATTATTTTGGCAAGGGATTTAGATAACAGTAGAGCACTGCTATGACTCATGCCCTTACTGTCCGTAGTCTTCACCTGAGGCAAGTGGTAATGATCTGTTAGTATTTATAGCCATAACAGACATGCAGGTAGTAGACATTATTATATGTTAGGTTATGCCACAGGATACCCAGAAGCCCTTGCAGTTAGTCAGTGTAGATGTTCTTCGTGTTTCTCTGTTGCAGTCATTACATTTGGGTAATCTGCTGGCATGTTGCCCTCAGTCGGCCTGAATAACAAAGTCTTGGGTCCTGCATCGGTTGCTGTCCCTTCTTCCATGACGTCAGGTCGTCAGGGGTATAAAACATGCATCCGATGCCATTTTCATCAGTCTTTCTTGCCGCACGGTGCCCGAAGCAGAAGCAGTTCGCAAGTGCCGGTCGGCCGACTCCTGAAATTTTCATTTTTGAGTTTCAGAACCGAAGCCTTCAACCTAAAGCTAAGTACCCCGTTGGGGAAACTTTTGCTTGCTCCTTACCAATGTCAGTAAAAGTTAATAATTGTATTACTTGTGGGAATTAAATACCTCATAAGGATTTTCATTTGTACTGTATTCTTTGCCTAGGCCCTGACCACAATGTGCATTGCTGTCGGTTTTGTGCTAAATTTAATCAACGCACTATTAAGCGTCTGTATATTTTTGCATCTAAATATTTTGGCTCAAGATTTAACTATCCAGAAATATTGTCGGTTAGCAGTCCGACTACCGGAATACACAAAAAATGCAAAGAAAAAGACAGAGACAGACAGTCGAGGTCCAAAACCGAAATCGAAGCTTCTCCTAAGCCAGTCGCTGGTACTCAGTGAGGCGCTTTAGCAGCCCCTGATGCCCACTACTTTTGATTCACAGGCCTCTACTGAGACCCATTCGGAGTCCTGTTTACCGCGAGACACTTTAAGTATTGAACCCGCAGGCACCGGCTTCTGAGGGTGGTTTCAGGCCTAAAGATTTGTATATTAAACCGACGCCATCTTCAAAACCTAGGCCAAAATCAACTTCTATGTCTAAAAAACTATGCTTGGGCCATGTGCACAGGCCCCTATGCCTAAAAAACAAATGATCAGAATGGCTGAGGATTTAATTACCTTGATTAGGGGTTTCCATACCCCTCCTGCTAAGAGGCCTAGGCAAGGCACTGATTATAAATAATCAGATGAGGTTTCCATTTCTTCTGATTCCTCTTCTGATCAGGAATTATCTATTCCACCTTATGAGGACTCTGATGCAGAAGAATCCATCCTTCTGCTTCTCCTCCTGAGGATTTTTCTTTTGGAGAAACTTTGCATACCTTAAGGGAACATTTTCACTGGGAGAGTCAGCATTTTTCAGAATCTAAAAAGAGGCTTAGGGATGTTCATCGTGTTTCACTGTTGCAGTCATTACACTTGGGTTATCCTGCTGGCAGGCTAACCGCAGTCGGCCCGAGTTCCAAAGTCTAGGTCCGGCGTCGGTTGCCGTTGCCTCTTCCCTGTCATCAGTGTGCCAGGGGTATAAAAGATGCAACCGACACCATTTTCTTCAGTCTTTCTTGCTGCACGGTACCTGAGGCAAAAGCAGTTCTCAAGTGCCGGTCGGCCGACTCCTGAGATTTTTGAAATTGAGTTTCAGAACCGAAGTCTTCAATAAAGCTAAGTACCCCGTTGGGGAAACTTTTTCTTGCTCCAGACCGATGTCAGTAAAAGTTAATAATTGTATTTCTTGTGGGAAGCAAATACCTCATAAGGACTTTCACTTTTACTGTATTCTTTGCCTAGGCCCTGACCATGACATTACTGGTTGTCGGTTTTGTGCTAGATTCAACAAACGCACTATTAAACGTCGGTTTGATTTTGCTTTACATTACTTTGGCCGAAGGTTTAATTACATAATGCCGTCGGAACAACCGACGACCGGAATTTATAAAAAAACGCAAAGACAAAGAAAGGAACAGGCTTCTGAGGTCCAAAACCGACGACGAAGCCTTTTCTAGGCCAGTCGCCGGTTTGCCAGTTCTCAGTGAGGCACTTTCGCAGCCCCTGACACCCGCTACCTCAGAGCCACAGGCCGTATCCGACAGCCACATGGAGACACCGAGGCCTGTGGAAACTCAAGGTATTGGGCCTGCGGAAACTATTCCCTCAGATGGGTTCGGAGCCGCTGAGCAGGCATCGGATTCTGAGGGTGTTTTCAGACCTTCACAGCTTACTATTAAGCCCACTTCAGCAGTCAAGGCAAAGTCAAAAACTCCATTAAAGACAAGGAAACAAGTACAGCATTCTCCTGAGCAGTCATCCATGCCAAAGAAACAGATGCTTAAAATGGCCGAAAACCTAATTACTTTAATCAGGGGTTCCCATCCCCCTCCTGACAAAAGGCCTAGGCAAGACACTGACTATGATTCCTCTGACCAGGTTTCTATTTCCTCTGATTCCTCTTCTGATCAGGGATATTCTCTCCCTCCCTATGAGGACTCTGATGCAGAAGAGTCTATACCTTCAGCCTCTCCGCCTGAGGATTATTCTTTTGGGGAAACCCTGCACACCATGAGGGAGCATTTCCATTGGGAGAGCCAGGATTATTCAGAATCCAAGAAAAGGCTCAGAGACTGTCTTTTATTGCCTCAGCACAGGCCTCTGGCTATTCCCCCTGTGCTTTATATTGTTGATGATGTTTTCTCTGAATCCAGTCTGTCTCCTGATTCTTTACCCCCTGCACCAGTCAAGCCAGACAGGTACTACAGGGTCCGATGAACGAAAAAGAAACCAAAAACTCACTGGTTGGATTCAAGACGCTCTCCACAAGATGCTAGAATATAAAAGGAAAAATATTCTAGCATCTTGTGGAGAGCGTCTTGAATCCAACCAGTGAGTTTTAGGTACTACAGGGTCCTTGACTCATACATTTCTTTACAAAAATCCTGCTGCAGATTCAGAAACAATTTCTCAGGGTCCTAAAGGGGTTAAGGCTTCCACTGCTAAAAATCCTGTCCCCTCGGATAGGGATTCCAGAGCTCTGGATAGATGGGGGAAAAAATTACACTTCTGCTACTTTAGCTGTAACAGCTTTAAATTGCCAGTTTCACATGCTTAAATATCAACAGTACCTCATGTCCTTGTTAAAACAGAAAATGGTTTCAAACTCAGAAAGTCCTGACAGTAAGGAAATGCAGGATTTATTGCATGCAGCTGAACAAGTGGGAAAGCATACTCTACAATGTGGTTTTGATTCATTAGAGGCTTCTTGTAGAGCCGCAGTTACAGGCTCTGTTATTCGAAGGCATGCTTGGTTGAAAGAACAAAGTTTACCTGAACATGTTAAAGTAAAATTATTGGATGCTCCACTACAGCATGATACTTTGTTTGGTGTTAAGGCAGAAGAGGTGTTAAAGAAAATGGAGGATAATGCAAAATCAATGCAGACAGTAAAGGATTTCTTACAGGTTCAACCACCTAGGTTTAGCAGAAACTGGCCTTCAAAACATTGGTCCTTTGGACAGGCCACAAAGAGGCAGATACAGATGCCCAAGAGGCAGATCTCAGCCTCAAGGCTCCTACAGACCTAAACAATGGGGTGCTTCTGACCCCAAAGGAGGTGAAGACAAAGCACAAACTTATAGGAAACAGTCCCAATGACTTCCCTCTACAGATGCCAAGCACTTACCTTTTGGCAGCACCCCTAGGGGGAAAGCTAGCACCTTTCTCAAAAAAATTGGCACATAATCACCCAGGACAAATGGGTACTGAATATTGTTTCTCAGGGTTACAGGTTCCACTTTCACAAGCTTCCAAAATCAAAAGGTATGCCAGACCTGCCACAAAACCAATGGGCAGAAGCACAAAAACAAATTGCTGCTCTCATGGACATGGGAGCTATTCAAAGAGTACCTCAGCAAGAACAGGGCCAAGGATTTTACTCAAGACTTTTCTTAGTACCCAGAAAGGACAAAGCCTGGAGACCAATACTGGACCTGTCAATCCTAAATACTTTACTGGATGTTCCAAAATTCAAAATGTTAACGCTACAGCAACTTCTACCCATGCTGGGCAAGAAAGCTTGGCTAGTTACTTTGGACCTCAAGGAGTCATACCTGCATGTCCCAATCAGACAATCTTGCAGAAGATACCTCAGATTCATAGCAGGCTCAATGCATTACCTATTCTCTGCACTGCCCTTTGGCTTATCTACTGCACCCAGGGTCTTCACAAAATGCCTGGCACCAGTAATTGCATTTTGCAGACAAAAAGGAATTCAAATATATCCCTACTTGGATGACTGCCTTATTCAAGCAGAGAGCAAGGACATTCTTCTAAAGCATCTGGCGTTTGTAAAAAGATTACTAATTTGCCTAGGGTACACAGTAAACGAAAATAAATCAAAACTAGTGCCCGCTCAAGAGATAATATTCCTGGGTGCAAGCTTAAATACAACTGCCCAGATGGCTTATCTCACGCCAGACAAACAAAGGCAACTGACTCATTACTTTCAAATGATGGCAACAAAGACCCAGCTCCCTACAAGAAAAATTCTGCAGGCCCTGGGCTTCATGGCGTCCTGCAGTCTACTAATTCCATATGCAAGACTGCATATGAGGAAACTACAATGGTGAAGAAAAGAAAGCCAGCACTCAACTCCTAGAATCAGGCAATCGTTATTTAATGTCCAACTTCAAGACAGCAAAATAACATAACCGTACACCAACATGGTTGTACCGGTTTCGGTAAATCCTTCATCAGCAACCAAACATGATGTACAAAATGAAGACAAAACCTAACTTGCTGTCTTCCAATTTATACAAATTTCATATAGAAAGCATGGAGCGCCCTCTAGTGCATCAATAAAATAGTGCACTAGTTCATAAATGCATGAAATGTAATACAAATAAACACAATTATCCCAAATATATAAATTAATATATAAACCCAAATAACAACAAACATATGAATTGGAAGCCTCAAAAATGATCATTCAAGCCAGGGGAAAATGGAGCCCCTAGTTTGATGATCCACATTTTCTCTTTGTAGGTGAGCCTATCATGTAAAACATGAGATTGTACATGTCTGTCCTTAATGTGATCAATGACCATAAAACAAAAATTGCCTGTAGGGTGTTTGGAAATGTGCTTGTGTAAAGAACTGGACCCCTTTTTGTTTTTGATATCACTAAGATGTTCCCCTATTCTAACTTTAAAAGGACGGGAAGTTTGTCCAACATAGAAAGCTCGACAATTGCACTGGGCCAAATAAATCACCCAAGAAGTACTGCAATTGGCAAAACATAATATGTCATAAACTTGTGGACAGTTTTGTGAAGAAAAGGTTCGACATTTCAACACAGTAGGGCAGTAGGTACAATGACCACATGGATAGCATCCAAATAAAGTGCCTGTAAAAAGGTGAGCTTGAGTAATAGAACATGTATCTCTATAATAAACCTTCTTATAATGACTGAAAAGAGAACCCAAAGACCGGCCTTTCCGAAATGAATAGTGACACCGGTCCCCTATATATTTCTCTAAGACATTATCTGATTTTAACAAATACCAATGCTTATGGATAATGTTCATAAATCCAACTGTATTCCTCCCATAAGTTGTTACCAATCTAAGCAAATCAGACTTAGCATTATCCCGATTTTGATAGAATAATAAATCAGTTCTATCTTGCTGATTTGCAAAACGATTGGCCCTTGTGATGTCACCCCCTAAATAACCCCTACTTTTAAACCTGGTGATAAGATCCCTCTTGTAATGGTCGTATGTGGAGGAGCTAGAACAAATCCTTTTAACATGAAGGAATTGGGACTTGGGGATGTTCTTGATGACATGCTGGGGGTGGAAACTGGTGGCATGTAATAAGGTATTGAATTGATGAAATTTTCTAAATATCTCACTCTCAAGAGTGTTGGTGTCCGTTCTTTTTACCAAAACATCCAAAAAAGTAATTTCAGATCTAGAAAAAGTCAACTTAAATTCAATCCCCCATATATTACCATTTAGATACTCAAGGAATTCCAAAAGGAATTCCTCATTAGCTCTCCACACCATCCAGCAGTCATCAAGATACCTCCTCCAAATATCCATCTCGTTAATATAGATATTGTGACTGATGTCATAAATTACCTGATCCTCCACATATGCCATGAATAGATCTGCATAAATGGGGGCAAAAGAAGCCCCCATAGCAGTGCCCTGTATCTGCCAAAAACACCTGTCCTTAAAAAAGAACACATTGTGAATCATGACCTGTTCAGTCATGCATACCAAGAGGGTATTAAAACCAGGCTTATAGATGTTGACCTTATCCAACCAATATTGCAGGGCCAAAAGTCCTGCCCAATGGGGAATACTGGTATATAGGGAGGTGACATCCAAGGTGCACTAAAACCAATGGGACTCTAGTTGGGTCTCAGAGATAATGGAAAGGAACTGTGTAGTATCTTGGATTCTAGAACGTATATGTACCAAAAGTGGTTTTAAATATAATGTGAGAAATTCAGAAAGGGGTTCTGTAAGGGAACCCCTACCTGATACAATCGGTCTCCCGGATGGCCTTATGGGGTCTTTATGGATCTTCGGGAGAAAATAGATATATTGCCTGCTAGGAAAATCAACCTTAAGTTGATGACACACTTCATCATTAATTATGCTCTCCTCTGCAGCCAAATCCAAAAACATATCAACATCCTTTTTAAGTTGCAAAGTGGGATCCACCTGCATTTCCTGATAATGATTATGATTGGATAACTGGCGATCAGCTTCATAGTCCCCCAGATCCTGGACCATCACTGCTCCCCCTTTGTCCGCTGAAAGAACAACAAAATCCTTGTTGTTAATCAGTTTCTCCAAACATATTCTCTGATTTTTATTCAAATTATCTTTAAGCCTGTCCTGTTTATGTAGATATAAATGTAAATCTTTAAGGACAGCATTTTGAAATGTTTGGACAATGGGTTGCATAGGTGGCCTGAACCTGGAGGCCTGGAAGGGAAAATCCCTAACCTCAGAGGCATCATAATCAGTCCCATGAAAATAGCATTTCAAATTCAAATTTTGACAAAATGTAACCACATCCTCAGCAAAAAAAATGTTCTTGGACAAAAAACCCAGGGACAAAACTTAGTCCTTTATTCAATATATCAACTTGTTGATCATCCAGTAACACTGAGGAAATGTTATGCACATTATTAACAGTGGATGCTAAATCCTGGTCATCTGTTGTAGGATGTCCTCCAGCCCATCTGGGTTTGTGATGCTTTCTCCCCCCTCGTCTCTGGAACTTGTGCCTAAAGGGGTCTTTCCAATAAAACCTCTATCCAAATTATTCCTCTTGGAAACAGGGGAAATGCTAATATGAGTATCCTCCCATTCAATATTGGAGGATGAGTCCTCGCCAGATGGCATGGACTCCCTACTCCTTTTCTTCAGAATAGATTTAGGCCGAGTGACTCTCATTCTCTTAGATGAATCTGTGGGCATATCAAATTTGACTCTAGGTCACAAATCAGATGGCTTCCTCCTATCATAGTCTCCCACATCCCTAGTAAATTTCTTGACCTTTCTATCCTTCAAACCTAAATCCAAAATAGCCAATTCCTTGCCAAGTTTTCCAATATTATCTTTATAGCAAGAAAGTGTGCAAAAAACCTCCACAGTTTTGCTAATCAACGATACATTGGCAATTTGCTGTTCAACCTTCCTCTCATAGAAACTACTCAGAAGATCCACAAAGATCATGGAAACATTTTGTTGGGCCTCCGCCCATTGTGTGAGAAGACATTCATCCGGTTCAGCCACCATAGGTTGAATCCTAACCCTAAGTCCTCTAGGAACTATCTTTCTACATTGATAGGCCTGAAATAGTTTTAAACGCCAAACATTTTTACGAAGAGAAATGAGGTCTTTGGTTAATTTAGCAAAAGCTAAATTACAATCCTGAATAGGATCCCGGACACCCTGAACAACCTCACCTGAACCTGAAGCTAGCCCAAAAATACCCAGATCCTCAGAGTCTGAAGACAGACCTTTGATTAGATTTTCTAGTTCCATCCCTGGCCAAAAATAAACACAAATGCAATACCAGGTGTAAAGATATGTGTAACACATGTGAAAAATATAGGTTCCACACTGAATATATTACATAAACAATTGGTTGGACAATCAGTATACTAAATGCATAATTCATGTAACCAACCTTAAATCTTAAATACACTCCAAATTAGTTGAAACCATATGGTCACCTTATTATTACACTCCATAAACCACAAGGGAACCATATATGATCACAAA
This sequence comes from Protopterus annectens, assembly GCF_019279795.1. NCBI lineage: Eukaryota > Metazoa > Chordata > Ceratodontiformes > Protopteridae > Protopterus > Protopterus annectens. The sequence goes on along the minus strand of NC_056730.1, from coordinate 364,827,282 downwards.
TATCAAAAATATTAAAAAGCAAGGCCCCAATTAGATACTATTATAGCCAACAAGCTTATGAAGAAAGCCTGTATTGAGCCTACAAAAAGCTCACACTACGTAATCAAAAAGGGGCCATATATATGTATCTTAAATCACAAGTATAAAAAACATATGAGTATCCTTGGCCAGTGGTGAAAAAGCAAAAAATAAAATAAATTAGATATGTTCAGAAGAACTGTCCTGATGTCTGTAATAATAGGATAAAAATTATCCAATCTACTAATTATAAACCAAAACATTTTTTGGATAAGCCAAATAATCCCTGCAAATATAACCCCCAAGGAATAGTACATCACATAGCATATACCATCAAAAAAGAAAAAAATCCTATACCTCAAAAGGGGCCCAGAGACAAAAAGAGGGGCAGAAGACTAACACACTTATAACCCACTAACTCCACACTACCAAATACAGAAATAAAAGATAATACATGTAAAATGCATATCAAAAAACATGTGAAACATGTAAGCTCAAAAGCCCACCAATTTTACATATGATAACCTATTCATCCTGTAAAAAACTGTTATGGAGGCCAACTTTTAAAAGTAAGCCCGATGGAGCAAACCCAAAATTTGGCCAACAGCAGCACTTATGTGAAAAATAAACTAGTGCCTAAATATAATTCAAAAGAACAAACATATGACATGTCTAAAAAATATATACGGCCCCTAACCTATCCATAATAATAATAATAATAATGGCAGTACATGACATAAGAATGCAAATATGTTTGAAAACAACCAGCATATCAGATTGAACAATTATCTAAATTTGTCATAAATATGATACCATGCAAGATATCAAACAGTTGACAAACATAAAATGATGAACCATTAATAAATACTTGCAAAAATATAGTCCTCATGAAATGTTCTGCCAAACAAAAAAAGAAAAAATATAGTCACTTTAAGTCCTCAGTCCAAACGACCACAAAGTCCCAATATAAACCCAGATGCGACTGGGAACATCCAAACAGGAACTCGGGATCTTAAAAAAAAAAAAAAAAATCATCATCCCAAAACACCAAACAACCATCATTCCACCATATTGTAAGGCACTCCAAAGCTTTCTAATCCAAATATATGATGCCATCCAGGGGAAGCCATCAGCAAGAGACAAAAACCTTCATTAAATCCAAAACATCCTCCTGCACGAACGGCAGGTGCACGGCTGGAAAACCAAACCAAAAGTGAAGAAAAGAAAGCCAGCACTCAACTCCTAGAATCAGGCAATCGTTATTTAATGTCCAACTTCAAGACAGCAAAATAACATAACCGTACACCAACATGGTTGTACCGGTTTTGGTAAATCCTTCATCAGCAACCAAACATGATGTACAAAATGAAGACAAAACGTAACTTGCTGTCTTCCAACTTATACAAATTTCATAGAGAAAGCATGGAGCGCCCTCTAGTGCATCAAATAGTACATTCGTTCATAAATGCATGAAATGTAATACAAATAAACACAATTATCCCAAATATATAAATTAATATATAAACTACAATGGTATCTAAAAAGTGTTTGGACTCAACATTGCCACAGCCTGGAGACAATCATAATTTTAATTCCCTGCTTACAACAGGAGTTTCGATGGTGGTCCTAGGCCTGTCACCACAACAAGGGACAGCCTACAGCCAGGCAGACAATAACAATGGATGCATCGGATTATGCCTGGGGGGGCACATATGGCAGGAAAATGTATTCAGGACATGTGGCCCAAGGAACAAATGCATCTTCACATTAATCAGAAAGAGATGCTAGCTGTACAGAATGCCCTGACAGCTTTCAAGGACCTACTACAACCAGGACAATTACTAATAAAGACGGACAATACCACAGTTATGTGGTACATAAGCAAGGGGGCACACATTCCTACCCCCTATGCAGGCAAGCCATGACTTTGTGGAACACAGCACTGACCTATCAAGTACATCTGCAGGCACAATTCCTGCCGGGAACAAAAAATACACTGGCAGACGAACTAAGCAGAAATCTCATGGATCCTTACGAATGGAAACTAAATCCACAGGTGTTCAGCATGATAACAAGGAAATGGGGACGCCCAGACATAGATCTTTTTGCCTCCCCTCACAATTGCCAACTACAGAAATTCTGCACAAGAACTTATCACTCTCAAGCATGGAAAGTGGATGCTCTATCATTCAACTGGAGAGCCCTGACAGTTTATGCCTTCCCTCCAATGCCTCTTCTTACCAAGGTGCTCCTAAAAGTCAGACAAGAGAGGCCAAAAATTATCCTGATTGCCCCAGACTGGCCACGCCAGCACTGGTACCCAATCCTAAAGAGCTTGTCTCAAGGCCCAGCATGGTCTTTACCTCAATTTCCTCATCTTCGGACTCAACAAAACAATCAGATTATGCACAGTCAACTCAGAACCTTAAATCTGGCAGCATGGCAGATAATGTAGCCACTCATACTGCGCCTCTCTCTAAAGCTGTTATGGATGTCATTTTAGAAGCCAGGAGGCCCAGCACTAGGAAATCTTATGCAGAAAAATAGAAGCGATTCTGTGCTTGGAACCAGGCACAAGGGCTCGAACCACTTGTTCCAAATATACCTCGCATTTTTCAATACCTAACTGAGATGCTGGACAAAGGCCTATCTTTCTCATCAATTAAGATCCATGCCTCTGCCGTTTCAGCTCATTACAATACGGAACCTCCTATTTTTTCACATCCTCTACTAAGACAGAACCTCAGAGAGGCAAAAAACATAAGACCCCCAAGGAGAGCACCAATACCAACTTGGGATCTCAATTTTGTTTTAGAAAAGCTCACACTGCCTCCTTTTGAACCAGCCAGCACAGCTAATATAAAATTCTTATCATGGAAAACTGCTCTGCTCCTAGCAATAACTTCAGCAAGAAGAGTCTCAGAGTTACAGGCATTAATGGCTGTGGAACCTTTCATCATTTTTCACCAGGACAGGGTTTCTCTTAGGACAAACCCAATATTCATGCCAAACGTGGTTTCCAATGTGGCTCTGAACCAAACCATTCATTTGCCAACTTTCTACCCAAACCCCCAGAATAAAGGGGAGAGACTTCTGCACGCTTTGGATATACACAGACAGCTACGATTCTACTTGGACAAAACAAAAGCTTTCAGAAAAACTGAGCAACTGTTTGTAGCCTATGTTGCAGGATCACAAGGAAAGCCTATCACAAAGCAGACAATTTCAAAATGGATAGGACACTGCATTCGCTTCTGTAATGCACAACATGGCAAATTAGTGCCTAAGGGCATTAGGCCACATTCTACCAGAGCAGCAACCTTTCTCAGAGGAGTACCAATCAAAGACATTTTAGAAGCTGCAACCTGGAGTTCAGTGCACACTTTCACCAAGCACTACCACTTACCTCTCTATTCTAAATCCAGAGCAGGCTTTGCCACTGCAGTTCTGCAGGGCCTGGTAGCCTCTCCAAATCCAATTTAGACCCAGCCGCCCAACCTCAGCTTTGGGATTCAACCCAAGTGTAATGACTGCAACAGTGAAACACGTTGAACATAGTACAGATGTCCTTCAAGGATGCATCTGCAGTCCTAACATATGGGTTGTCCTGCCTCAGGCAGCCCTTCGGTCGGCCGGATTCCAAAGTCTGGGTCTGGCTTCGGCTGATGTCGCACTCCACCCGACGTCATAGCTGCTGTGGTATAAAGGCATCAGCCGACACCATTTTCCTCAGTCTTTCTTGCCGCGCGGTGCCCGAAGCAGAAGCTGTTCGCAAGTGCCGGTCGGTCAGATCCAGAGATTTCTACTACCGAAGACTTCTAAAAAGCTAAGTACCCCGTTGGGGACTCTTTCTTGCCTCAGCCGATGTCAGACAAAGTAAATAATTGTTTAACTTGTGGGAAACAAATACCTCATAAGGATTTCCACTCTTACTGCCTTCCTTGTTTAGGCCCGGACCACGACGTATCAGCTTGTTTAGCCTGTGCTTTTTTCAACCGACGGACGCTTAGACGTCGGTCGGAGTTCGCAGAGGAGTTTTTTGGTCCCGCTTTTGCTTACAAAATGCCGTTGGAGACTCCGACAGCACAATTAGTTAAAAAACGCAAGGAAAAGGACCGACACTCACGGTCCGCGGTTTCGGCTGAAACCACGGTTAGGCCAACCGCGAGTGTCTCGGTTTCAGCTGAAACAAGAGTCCTCGGTTCTTCCTTCGGACGAAAACAGGCCTCCGGTAGCCGAGGCTTCACAGAGCATGGTTGAATCGGCTTTAGAAATTGTTCCTACAGAAGCAAGCACCCAGGATTTATCAGATACTATTACTTTAGACATATCTACCCCTGCACGTGGGGCTGCTAGACCCCCTGCATCCATGTCTATCAAGGCCTTTGCCAGGGCTAAGGCAGCTAAATCTTCTAAGGCCTTTCCTGCTAAAATACCCTCACACAGGCCTACCTCTAGTTCTCAAATGCTCAGCCTGGCTGAGGATCTCATTTCTTTGATCAGGGGATCCCAACCTCACCCAGACAGGGCCTCTCAACCCCCTCCAGACAAGAGGCCTAGGACTGAACCCCCGGAACCTGTTTCCACAGACAATTCCCCGGATGACTCAGATGTCTCAGACCCTCAGGAAGGCCCATATTCTCCTTATGAGGATTCTGATGCAGAAGATTCCATTCCTTCTGCTTCTCCTGAAGAATTTTCTTTTGGGGAAACCTTACATGCTATGAGGGAACACTTTCAATGGCAGGGCCAGGATTTTTCAGACTCAAGGAAAAGGCTAAGGACTTTTTTACACTTACCACAGCATAGGCCTTTAGCCATTCCTCCAGTACTAACAGTTGTTGATGATGTATATAATGATGCCTGTACTGCCCCTGATTCTCTTCCTCCGGCCCCTGCCAAGCCTGACAGATATTACAGGGTCCCTGACACACACTACCATTTGTATAAGGCTCCTGTGGCAGATCCTGAAACCATTTCACAGGGCCCTAAGGCTGTGGCAGCTGCCTCTGCCAAAAATCCTCTCCCCTCTGAAAGGGAATCTAGAGCATTAGAGAGATGGGGTAAAAAGGTTTATACCTCTGCTACTCTTTCGGCCAGGGCCTTAAACTGTCAATTCCACATGATTCAGTACCAGGAATTTTTGTTAGACCAGCTAAATAAAAAGCTGTCCTCCCCTGAACCTATAGACCGCAAGCCCATTCAGGAATTGGTACATAACTCTCAGCAGGTCAGTAACCATTTTTTAAAATGTGGCTATGATGCACTGGAGGCTTCCTTTAGGTCAGCTATGACTGGAACAGTGATTCGAAGGCATGCTTGGTTAAAAGAACAATCCTTACCAGATCATGTTAAGTCAAAACTCCTAGATGCCCCTATGGAGAAACAAAGTTTGTTTGGCTCCCCTGCACAGGAGGTTCTAAAGAAGGTGGAGGAAAAAGCTAAATCTGTCCAAACAGTCAAGGATTTCTTACAGGTCCAACCTCCGAGGTTTAGCAGAAATTGGCCTTCGAAGAATTGGTCCTTTCCAGACACCTCTAGAGCACAGAGAGGCAGAAATAGACGCCCAAGAGGCAGAGGGCAATCCAGGGGTGCCTACAGGGGATTCAGTGGCAACCTACCAATCAGAGAAGCACTGCCACAGATTCAACTACAACCACTTCCACTGGACAGACACAATGACTTGGCTCTGATTCCACCTACCAGGGAACAACTGGAAGCACCCTTGGGCGGAAAACTAGCTTTATTCTCCCACAACTGGCATTACATTACAGGAGACAAATGGACTTTACAAACAATAGACAAAGGCTACAGGTTTCACTTCCACACTCTACCAAAAAAGAGAGGAATGCCAAACCTACCATCAAGCCAAAAAACAGACGCTCTAAGACAAATCAACAACTTACTAAGGATGAGAGCTATAGAAAAGGTACCGCCTATGGAACAAGGCCAAGGATTTTACTCCAGACTTTTCCTTGTACCAAGAAAAGAAAATCAATGGAGACCTATTCTCGACTTGTCCGCTCTGAACACATACCTCATTGTTCCAAAATTCAAAATGCTGACCCTCCAGCAACTTCTTCCCATGCTGGGCAAGGAGTCTTGGCTGGTGACTCTAGATCTCAAGGAGGCATACCTGCACGTCCCTATATGACCAGATTGCAGAAGACACCTCAGATTTCTTGCAGGATCAGAGCATTATCAATTCTCAGCATTGCCCTTTGGCTTATCTACTGCGCCCAGAGTATTCACGAAATGCCTGGCATCAGTAATTGCTCATTGCAGGCTTCAGGGAATACACATTTACCCATACCTGGACGACTGCCTAATACAAGCGGACAACAAGGCAAAATTAACAAAAGATTTGCAAAAGGTCATACAATTGTTACAAGCCTTGGGATACACAGTCAACATGCAAAAATCAAGACTAGTACCATCCCAAAGGATAACATTCTTGGGTGCAGAACTGGATACAACAACTCAGATGGCATTTCTCACAGAAGAAAAACAAAAACAACTCCCAGTATATTTCATGACATTGACAACACAAACTCAGCTTACTGCAAGGAAAGTCCTGCAAGCCCTGCAAGCCCTGGGTTACATGGCATCCTGCATAATATTGATTCCGCATGCCAGACTGCATATGAGAAAGTTGCAATGGTACCTAAGGAATGTATGGTCTCAACACAAGCACAGTCTAGAAGCCCAGATTCCAATAATTCCATGCCTGAAGCAAGAATTCCAGTGGTGGGCTCAGGCCTGTCGGTTGAACAGAGGACTGCCTTTCCACAAACCTCATCCAATCCAGACTATCACCACGGATGCCTCAGACCTAGGCTGGGGGGCACACATGGTGGACAAGTGCATACAAGGCCTATGGACCCAAGACCAGCTGAATCTACATATAAATCTAAAGGAGATGCTGGCAGTGAAACATGCAATCCAAGCATTCCGACCATTGCTTCAACAAGGTCACTTGCTGATAAGGACAGACAATACCACAGTCGTGGTACATCAACAAACAGGGAGGTACACACTCATATCCTCTATGCCGGATGGCAATGGACTGTGGAATGTGGCCCTGAATCTCAACATTCAACTCCAGGCCAGATTTGTACCAGGAAAAGAAAATTCACTAGCAGACACCTTAAGTAGAACTACCACGGATGCTCACGAATGGATGCTGCATCCAGATATCTTCAAAACCATAACAAAGAAATGGGGACTACCAGAGATAGACCTGTTCGCCTCCCCACACAACCACCAATTGAAGAAATTCTGCACAAGAGCATACCACCCACTTGCTTGGAGGGTGGACTCCCTTTCCTTCAGCTGGAAAAACCTGACAGCATATGCATTCCCACCTCTTCCTTTGATGTACAAAGTCCTACTGAAGATCAAAGAGGATCAGCCAAGGGTAATCCTGATAGCTCCAGACTGGCCGAGGCAACATTGGTACCCGCTGCTGAGAAGCATGTCTCGGACACACGCATGGCCTCTACCTCTATGTCCCTTACTCCTAACACAGAACAACTACAAGATCCTACATCCAAACTTGAAAACACTGCAGCTAGCTGCTTGGAATATTGCATAAGACAAAATAACCCAGATTTATCTCAGAGGGTTAAGGACATTATCGTGGAGGCTCGCAGACCCTCCACAAGGAAAACTTATTCAGCCAAATGGAAAAGATACCTCATGTGGAGTGCAGCAAAGGGGGAAAATGTCTCACTGGCAAACATAGCACACATCCTGGAATACTTAGCAGAACTGTTCCACAATGGCCTGTCCTACTCCTCCATTAAGATCCATGCATCAGCAATCTCAGCAGAATACAACATGGATCCTCCTGTCTTCTCTCATCCTCTACTCAGACAGTTCTTGAGAGGAATCAAAAACGTAAAGCCTCCAAGGAAACCACCTTTACCTACATGGGATCTCAACTTTGTGCTGGAAAAGCTAACACTTCCCCCCTTTTGAACCGGCAGCAACAGCAGATTTACAGTTCTTGTCTTGGAAAACTGCTTTCCTGCTAGCAATTACTTCAGCAAGAAGGGTATCTGAATTACAGGCATTAATGGCAGTACAGCCCTTCCTTATCTTCCATCAGGATAGAGTGTCTCTGAGGACCAACCCTACCTTTATGCCAAAAGTGGTCTCCAGAGTATCATTGAACCAAGCAATTCATTTACCTACATTCTTCCCCAACCCACAGAACAGGGGGGAAAGACTGCTACATACCTTGGATGTGCACAGACAATTACGCTACTACCTGGACAGAACTAAGACCAACAGAAAAAATTACCAACTTTTGGTAGCATATGCAACAGGAATGCAAGGAAAAGCAATTTCAAAACAGACAATCTCAAAATGGATAGGAAATTGCATACGATTTTGCTACTCTTTTCATGGAAAGACAACTCCTGAAAATATCAGACCTCATTCCACAAGAGCTACAGCCACCACTACAGCTTTCCTACGAGGAGTGGCTACCAAAGACATTTTAGAAGCTGCTACTTGGAGCTCCGTGCATACATTTACCAAGCATTATAACCTTCCTTTATACTCCAGATCCTGAGCAGGTTTTGCAACTGCTGTGTTGCAAGGGATTTTGACTACACCATCTTTATCTTAGTGCCACCTCCCCCAGTTTGGCTATGGTATTCTACCCATATGTTAGGACTGCAGATGCATCCTTGAAGGACATAGTACAGTTTTGTACCTACCATAAATGTAGATGTCCGATAGGTATGCATCTGCAGTCAGGATTACCCACCCTCCTTCCCCTCTGTGGTATTCCTAGGGTACTTACCCCTCTTTTAGCTAGCTGGGGGAAATTATTATGGTGTATTTGTTTTTGTATATATGTGTATGTATATATATATATATTTTTTGCTTTCTACTGTTTGGAATTATTTGCATTTATCCAAATTTAGCCTTCCTAGAGGGCACCTGGCATCTGGGGCAAGAAACACTGAGGAAAATGGCGTCGGCTGATGCCTTTATACCACAGCAGCTATGACGTCGGGTGGAGTGCGACATCAGCCGAAGCCAGACCCAGACTTTGGAATCCGGCCGACCGAAGGGCTGCCTGAGGCAGGACAACCCATTTGTAAGGACTGCAGATGCATACCTATCGGACATCTACATTTATGGTAGGTACAAAACTGTACTTTGTGTACCTACCATAAATGTAGATGTTTGAGTGTATTCACTGCTGCAATCCAGGTTACCCACCCACCATCCCCCTTTTTTCTTTGCTGGGACTTCTCTGTACTTCTCAACTCTATACAACCTATGTGGTGTATTTGCTTGTAGATGAAGGATATGTTTATATTAGTACATGCATGCTTTTTGGCATAAGTTATTCTTTTCAGCCTTCCTATGTGGGGGCACCTGACATCTGGGGCAAGAAAAACTGAAGAAAATGGCGTCGGTTACATCTTTTATACCCCTGGTGCACTGACGTCAGGGAAGAGGCGACAGCAACCGACGCCGGACCTAGACTTTGGAACTCGGCCCGACTGCGGGTAGCCTGCCAACAGGATAACCCAAGTGTAATAACTGCAATAGTGAATACACTCGAACATCTGGATTTATGGTAGTACACAACTGTACTTTTTCCTTCTTCTTCCTCCTCCTCAGCATAGGCCTTTGGCTATACCTCCTGTTCTAGACATTGTTGATGATGTTTTCTCAGAATCCAGCATGGCTCCTGATTCCCTCCCTCCAGCTCCTAGTAAGCCAGACAGATATTACAGGGTTCCTGACTCCCACAAATTCCTTTTTAAAAACCCTACTGCTGACCCTGAAACCATTTCTCAGGGTCCCAAGGGTGTTAAGGCTTCTACTGCTAAAAATCCTATCCCTTCTGATAGAGACTCCAGGGAGCTGGATAGATGGGGTAAGAAGGTTTACATGTCTGCAACCTTGGCAATCATGGCTTTAAACTGTCAATTTCATATGCTTAAATATCAGCAGCATGTCATGGGCTTACTTAAACAGAAAATTATGTTGATTTCTGACTGTGTGGAAAATAAAGAGTTACAGGATTTATTGCATTCAGCTGAACAAGTTGGAAAGCATACTTTGCAATGTGGTTTTGATTTCTTGGAGGCCTCTTGCAGGGTCACTGTAACTGGATCTGTGATAAGAAGGCATGCTTGGCTCAAGGAGCAAAATCTGCCTGATCATGTTAAAGCAAAATTTTTGGATGCTCCTTTACAACAGGACAGTCTCTTTGGTAATAACGCAGAAGAAGTTTTGAAAAAGATGGAAGACAAAGCTTAATCTAAGCAAACTGTAAAAGATTTCCAACAAGTGCAGCCACCCAGGTTCAGCAGGCACTGGCCTACTAAGAATTGGTCCTTTCCAGTACCCACCAGAGCCGCTCAGGTCAAACCCAGACACTCCAAAGGCTCCAGGTTTCAGTCACAAGGAACTTACAGAACAAAACAATGGGATGCCTCCATCTCCAAATCTGGAAGTAACAAGGTACCTCCCTATGGTAAACAGTCTCAATGACTTTCCTCTGCCATCACCAAGCAGCCCCTTTGGGGAGGAAATTGGCACTTCATGCACGAAATTGGCATCTAATTACCCAGGACAGGTGGGTTTTAAATATAGTATCCTAGGGATACAGATTTCATTTCCACACATTGCCAATCCCAAACGGATGGCCAGATCTGCCTCCAAATCAGTGGGCAGAGGCCCAGAAACAAGTTATGTCCCTCATGAATATGGGGGCTATTCAACCAGTACCAGAAAAGGAAAAGGCACAAGGTTTTTATTCAAGACTTTTCCTGGTACCCAGAAAAGACAAATCATGGCATCCAATTCTGGACTTATCCATTCTAAATACATTCCTGGACATTCCAAAATTCAAGATGCTGACTCTACAACAGTTGCTGCCTATGCTAGGCAAGAATGCCTGGTTAGTAACTCTAGACTTAAAAGAGGCTTACCTGCATATCCCAATCAGGGAATCTTGCAGAAGATACCTCCGCTTCAAAGCAGGCTATTTGCATTACCAGTTCTCTGCACTGCCCTTTGGTTTATCTACTACGCCCAGGGTCTTCACAAAGTGCCTGGCACCAGTAATTGCATTTTGCAGACAAAGAACTATTCAAATGTATCCTTATCTGGACGATTGTCTAATTCAGTTAGAAAACAAGAACACTCTTCTACAGCATCTGGCATTTGTAAAAAGGCTTCTAAGTTGTCTAGGGTACATCATAAACGAAAAGAAATCACAACTGGTACCCTCTCAAATAATTACATTCCTGGGTGCAAGCTTGAATACAACTGCCCAGATGACTTACCTCATGCCAGAAAAACAAATTCAATTGATGACTTACTTCAAACAAGTGGCCACAAAAACCCAGCTATCTACAAGACAAATTCTGCAGGCCTTGGGGTTCATGGCTTCCTGCATTCTACTAATTCCATATGCAAGACTGCATATGAGGAAACTTCAATGGTACCTAAAAGGTTTATGGAGCCAAAATTGTCACAGCCTGGAAACAATGATTCCTATCATTCCTTGCCTGCAGCAGGAGTTCCTGTGGTGGGCAGAGGCCTGTCACCAAAACAAGGGACTGTCATTCATTCCACCCCCTGCCACCCAAACCCTGACTACAGACGCATCAGATTATGCTTGGGGGGCCCATCTGGCAGGGAGATGCACTCAGGGCGAATGGAGCCCAAATCAAATGCACCTACATATTAACCAGAAATAAATGCTAGCTGTACAGAATGCTGTAACAGCCTTCAAGGACTTTCTTCATCCAGGACAACTACTGATAAAGATGGACAACACCACAGTTATGTGGTACATAAACAAGCAGGGGGTACCCATTCCTACCCCCTTTGCAAACTAGCCATGGCTTTGTGGAACACAGCCTTGACTTACCAAATACATCTACAAGCTCAGTTCCTGCCAGGAAAGCAAAATACTCTGGCAGACGAACTAAGCAGAAATCTTATGGACCCACATGAATGGAAACTGGATCCACAAATTTTCAGCATGTTTTCATGAAAATGGAGGAGCCCAGACATAGATCTTTTTGCCTCTCCCCAAAACTATCAGTTGGAAAAGTTCTACACAAGAATCCATCACAAAAAAGCTTGGAAAGTGGATGCTCTATCCTTCAGTTGGAAAAACCTATCAGTCTATGTCTTTCCCCCTCTGCCTCTGCTCTCCAAGGTTTTACTAAAAGTCAGACAAGAAAAACCGAAAATGATTCTGATTGCTCCAGACTGGCCTCACCAACACTGGTACCCACTCCTACGCAATATGTCACACCTTCCTCCATGGTACCTGCCTCAGACACCTTATCTACTGTCTCAGCAGAACTATCAAATTCTGCACACTCAGCCCCAAACTCTGAATCTTGCAGCATGGCTAATCAACTAATTTCAAAAGTTACATCTCTTAGTAAACCTGTGATGGATGTCATTTTGGAGGCTAGAAGGCCTAGTACTAGAAAATCTTATGCTGATAAATGAAAAAGATTCTGTGCCTGGAACCAAGCACAATGAATAAACACAGCAATGCGCAGTACTCCTCAGATTCTGCAATATTTATCTGAGATGCTTCACAAGGGCCTATCTTTTTCTTCTATAAAAATCCATGCCTCTGCCATTTCGGCTCATTACAACACAGAGCCTCCTCTCTTTTCTCATCCCCTGCTAAAGCAGTACCTCAGAGGGGCCAAAAATTTGAGATCTCCCAGGAGAGCACCAACTCTTGCATGGGACCTCAGTTTTGTGCTGGAAAAACTCACCCTACCTCCTTTTGAACCAGCTGCTACTGCAGACATAAAATTTATCTCTTGGAAGACAGCTTTCCTTTTAGCAGTCACTTCAGCTAGAAGGATTTCAGAACTATGGGCTCTCATGGCAGTGGAACCTTTCATTATCTTTTACCCGGACAGGGTGGCCCTCAGGACCAATCCATCCTTTATGCCTAAAGTGGTATCTAGTGTGGCTCTTAATCAGACCAGTCATCTGCCAACTTTTTTCCCAAATCCACAGAACAAGGGGGAGCGGATTCTGCATTCATTGCATGTACACAGACAACTAAGATTCTACTTAACAGGACAAAATTTCTAAGAAAATCTGAGCAATTACTGGTGGCATTTGCTGCAGGGGCAGAGGGAAAGGCTATTTCAAAGCAGACTATTTCAAAATGGTTAAGCCATTGTATTAGTTTCTGCTACATGTGCCATGGTAAACCTGTCCCCAAGGGGATCAGATCCCATTCTGCCAGGGCTGCATCTACTTTTGCAGCCTTTCTCAGAGGGGTTCCTACCAGAAACATTTTAGAAGCTGCTACTTGGAGCTCAGTTCATACATTCACCAAACATTACCATTTACCTCTCTTCTCTAAATCCAGAGCAGGCTTTGCCACTGCTGTCCTGCAGGGCATTATAGCTGCTCCTACTGCTGTATAATTCCATCCTCCCAACCATAGCTTTGGGATTCTACCCAAATGTAATGACTGTAACAGTGAAACACGAAGAACATAGTACAGTTGTGTACACTTACCATAAATGTAGATGTTCGAGTGTATTCACTGTTGCAGTCCTGGTTACCCACCCGCCAGCCCCCTATTTCTCTGTTATTATACCTCTTCTTTATTTTACTATGCTCAAAAGCCTTTTTGGTGTGTCTGCTTTTATTTGGAGGTATATTTTTGTGTTCTAAATTACATGCATATATATATATATATATTTTGCTCCCCATAAGAAAAACTGACGAAAATGGCATCGGCTGCATGTTTTACACCCCTGACGACCTGACGTCATGGATGAAGGGACAGCAACCGATGCAGGACCCAAGACTTGCCAGCAGATTACCCAAATGTAATGACTGCAACAGTGAATACACTCAAACATCTACATTTATGGTAAGTGTACATAACTGTACTTTTCTGGACAGTTAATGTTACTCTATAGCCAAGTTGGCATACCCAAGGAGATCCCGACATATCAAAGAACCTCTTTAATGTCTGAGATGGTAGCAACCTTGCTGTCAGTGGTACAAGTTAAATTATAAGGTCTGCATACCAGCAACAGGCAGATTAGCATTACATAATGGGAAACTATGGGATTGGTTACTGCCTTATGACCAAGTCACCATATAAGAAATATTGCAGCCTTCTATTATGTTTCCCGTTGAAGTGGTATTTGGCATTAACCAAAGGGATTGTCAGAGACACCAAAAGAAACATGGCAAGAAATAAATGTGTTAAACCCTCTTGTGATATGGCAGCTACTGTAACTGCATGTGATGTGTGGTAAATGATAGTCATTGATGAATCTTAGTGTGTAAAGTAACTCCATTACATTTGTTTCCAAATCTAATGAATGCAGTGGAGTTCCAGTGTTTCTGCTGTGGCTTTGGGCAGCTAAATGTCTTCTAATTTGATGTGTGCCATTGATTGATGTACTAATTGAGAGGTTGTGGGGCACCTTAAAAACTTGTACCTAAGGAAGAAGAGGTACCTGCAATTGCCTGCTAGAGAGAGGATAAAGGAGATTTTTTTTCATATCTGATGGATTATTTCAATGTGTGTGGTCCTCCTATTGGGTTGCATAGTGGCCTTGCAACATTAGTGGTTGATGGACAATGTTTCTTTAGCCACAAAGCCATTATGCTGCTGCACAACTAATGATGTGATTTTCTGCTTTTTGAGATTCTGCTACACATCATCTGAAAATGCGGAACATACTCAGCTTCTTTAGGGAAACTGGGTTAATGGCATTCTGTTAAAGTACATCAGTGCTCTGGAAGACGCCTTGTATCTCGGTATGTTGTAGATAGGGATATAGTGAAACCAAGAGTTGGAAAGGGGAAAGACCATCTAAATCTTGTCATCTTAAGACATTTCTCAGCAAGTGAAGATACTTGAAATAAGGGATTTCTTGCTGTGTTCAATTATTTTGGTAGGTTGTATCACATTTTACCAGTTTAGCTGTCCTTGCCACAGATATGATTAAGGTTTGGTGTTCTTACTGGATGAAACGGTCCAAGGAAATGGATAGGTAGTTTTCTTTGTTGAACACAGCACTGTTCAAGCACCATCTTAATGTCCGTTCTTGAAAATGTCCAACCTTAACCTGGTGTTTATTGCCCAGACAGATATCTGTGATGTTGGTACAGTGTTTGTGTTGTCCAAAATGACATGATCTTGGACTTTCAAGATGGCTGCATATTGATCAGCAGCCTAATTTAAGATCTGCTGATGTGAATACAGAAACTGAGGAATAGAAGCCGATGCAGTTGCCATTTTTGAGTAAAATTCAGTTACTGACTACTAAGTATACTGTCTGGATTTCAGCAAAGACAAAATGTAGAGAAACAATAGTATAAATATAGCAGTTTGCACCACCAAGAAGTTAGTGTTCCTAAGCCAAATGTAGAGAACCTGAAAGAAAATCAGCCAGAAAAGTTGAACAGAAAATACCGTCTGGGAGGAATTCTGCAGCTGTTTAGCAAAAAGTAGTACAAGCTTCAATTTTGGTACAAGAGATGACTTCCAGTAATTTAGAGTTAAAATAAATTGGGTGTAATCAGAGGTGATTAAAATAAATTAAACATTTGAGAAATATATCAACTCAAATAACAAAAGGCTGGACAGGTAGAAGAAGCTTTAATTAGCAATTCAGATGAACTGATAAAACTGCAAAAATGAGAGGTTGACATGATGAAGAAGCTGGCTAAGTATGAGGCTGTTTCAAAAATAATACAGTTAGAAGACAGTGCTCACAGAGAAAACCTGAGATTTTTTTGTTTTACCAGAGAAACTGGAAGGAACAGACTGTATTAATTTTATGAAAATGCAAATAAGCAGTGGGACTGGTGTTCCACAGCAAAGTTTATTAAGTGAAAGGGCAAGTCGAGTGTATGCCCCAAACCTGGCCATGAGAAAGCAGCCAAGACCTATATTAGTAAACATGCAATCAAACCAGCATAAAGAGTTGACCCTGGCAAAAGTGTGTCAGAAAGAAAAAGTATTAAAAATTGGAGACAGCAGAGTGCGGAAAATGCTTATTCACTGCACACCAAGCAGAAGAGAAGCAAATCCATCCCAGCAATTGAGGAATGTTAAGAGGTTGTCTTTAAAATATTTTTCCTAGATAATGAAATATATTTTTGGATACAGAATAGCCTAAGCAGGAAATAAAAAAAATGTTTATCCAATAAAAAGTGGAGCAGCAAACAGAAGGCATTTCTGCTTTTTATTCTTCTAAAAATAAAGCTGACGAAAGCCTTGGGTAATACTTGGAGTCAGTGTTAGCCCCGCTCCACTTGCCGTCACTGACCTCAGGCTCGCTCCTCTCCCTGTCCCCAGTTACCACCCGCCCCTACTAGTGCTTCATTTAAACTAAAATTAGCCACTCCCCACATGCTAAGTACCAGTCAGCGCCTCATACATCACTGAACAGCCCTCCCCCCTTGACCCATTTCCTTCTCTCCCATTCTTCCACACCCTGTTAACACAGCCAACCATCAAAATTGGCCCGCCCCCCACAACAAAGTGCAAACAAGTAAAAAAATACTAATTACCCTACTGCCTATAGTATTTCTATTTTACCATCTTACTGCTTATGAACAAAAAGTTGACTGTGACATTCACTACCCAAATGGCCAAACAGCCACCCTCAATGTCACACATAAGACCAAACACTTTACCATCCCTAGCACACCGAATCTAACAACATCAACAAAATATCACCCTTGTAAAGCCACAAAACATAATCCTAAAGACAAAGACTATATAAAACTTATAAACAAACTCTTAAAGCTTATAGTATCCTGTCGCTATAATCTTATAATACATGGAAACATTCATCCCTACCCCAGCCCACCCACCCTGGCCCACCCACACCCAGTAACTTTCACTCCCCTGCCACTACCCCCACAGTCAAGCTACCCCTTTCTGCTCCCACTAGTTCCCTCCTAGCATTTCATCAGAATATCAGAAGTATTAACAATAAGATTCCCAACCTACATGCCCTCCTAGCAACCCACTCCCCAGACATTATATGTCTTACGGAAACCTGGCTAAAACCTAATACTACTGATAATGAGATACTACCTCCAGGATATAATATTCACTGGTTACACAATTACAAGTAAAGGAGGTGGGATAGTAGTCCTATACAAAAATGCTTTGTTAATAGAGAAACTATTCAACCACCCCAATTCAATAATGCAGAACTCCTCATAACCAAACTACAGATTAACCATAACAAATGCTTGAACATCGTCTGTGCATATATTCTGTCAGGCAAAAACTTAAATACTCTGGAAGATATCGTTTACTGGTTATCCACTACCTATCCCCAAGAAACCATAGTTCTTGGTGACTTCAATACCGACCCCTGCTCCTCCAAACCCCCTCCCCATCCCTATAAACTTATCTAGGTTTAAACAAACCATAACCTCTCCCACCAGGATAAACAAATCGACCAACAGGGAAAGTATCCTAGACTGGATCCTAGTTAATAACCAACCCTAACTGTACACAGCTGGCACTCTCCCTGATGACCTTAGTGACCATCTACTAACCTATATCATAAAACATAAGGCGGGAACCCCCCACCAGACCAAATCTAAAACAATTTAGAAACAGGAAAAATTTCATTGCTGCTATTTTCCTAAACAAACTAAAAGCAGTTGACTGGTCAGAACTAAAAAAATCTACCACTAGAAGAGGCTATAGCTCACGTTAATATTAAATTCCTAAGCATCCTTGATTCCCATGCTCCAGCACGTACAATAAAATCTAGATCAAACACAACACCATGGCTCACAAAAGATACCAAATCTAAAATCAAAACTAGAAACAGGACCTGGGCCAGCTGGAGATCTATGAACTAAAGACCACTTGACCATTTAAAATATTGTCAGCTCAGGAATGATACAAAAAAATCTATTTTACTAGATAAAAAAAGCTTTTACCAAAATCTCCTACAAAAACACCAAAACCACCCTCAAAAGTTCTGGGCAGGCCTAAATCAACTTCTATATCCAGGTCATTCTACCACCCCAACCCCAGCTAACCACACCCATAGCTCCCCTGAGACCATAGCTGCTGCTTATAATAACGTTTTCACTGAAACGATCCAATCCCTAGCAAATCAACTAACCCCCACAAACCTAAACCACACCCCTAAAACTACCCACTAATCACCCCCAATTTAGCTTCCAACCGATATCCACTAGTTTTATCAAAACACTTAAAAAAAAACTAAAACCTACCACCCTCACTGCTGACCTCCTTCCTGCAGAGTACCTACAAATAACAGCAGATGCCATGCATATCCCATATCTATCCTAATCAACAGAACCTTATCTGAAAGTGCTATACCCTCCTTCTGGAAAATATCCCACGTCATCCCACTCCACAAAGGTGGAAGTGCTACAGACAAATCAAACTATAGACCCATTGCCATTCTTTCCCCACTAGCCAAAATAATGGAGAAATGTGTACACAAGCAACTAATGCAGTACCTTACACAGAATAACTTACTATCTGACTCCCAGGATGGCTTCAGGTCACACCATAGCACCACCTCGGCCCTCCTTTCCTTTACTAATGCCATAAACCAAAACAGGAATAACAATAGGCTATTTTCCGCCCTCTTTCTTGACCTATCAAAAGCCTTCAACATGGTCAACCATGAACTTCTCATTCTCTCTCTCTAGTCTATTTCCCTCAATAAGCACGCACTCCAGTGGTTACCAGATGTTCATCGTGCATACAGCTGCAGTCCTAACAGATGGGTTCTCCTGCCATCAGGCGGGTCCTCGGTCGGCCGAATTCCAAAGTCTAGGTCCGGCGTCGGTTGTTGTCGCTTCTTCCCTGACGTCAGTGCAACAGGGGTATAAAGGAACCAGCCAACGCCATTTTCTTCAATCTTTCTTGCCGTGCGGTGCCCGAAGCAGAAGCAGTTCGCAAGTGCCGGTCGGCCAGCTCCTGAGATTACGAAAATTTTGGAAACCGAAGCCTTCTAAAAGCTAAGTACCCCGTTGGGGAACCTTTTCTTGCCTCAGACCGATGTCAGACAAAGTCAATAATTGTATTTCTTGGGGGAAGCAAATACCGCATAAGGATTTCCATTCCCTCTGTATACCTTGTTTAGGCCCAGACCACGAGGTCTTGGCCTGTCACTTTTGTGCTACATTCAACAAACGCACTATTAAGCGTCGGGCGGAGTTCACCCAGCATTATTTTGGAAAAGCATTTAACTATACCATGTCGTCAGATACTCCGACTCCGGTTTTGTCTAAAAAATGCAAAGACAAGGACTGACACTCGAGGTCCGCGGCTTCTACCGACACCACGCCAAAGCCGACTACACGTGGTCCAGTTCTCAGTGAGGCGCCTACGCAGCCCCTGCCTACCGACGACCTGTCTTTGACGGTGTCTCCTGTACTCAAGGTCGCAGGCTCCTTGGCCCACACCCCGACTACAGATACCGAAGCCTCTCTTGGCGCTGAAACTCAGAATGTGGACAGATCCACTTCCACTCAAGGTGTCTTCAGACCTTCCTCTTCTTTCTCCATCAAGGCTTTCACAAAGGCTAAAGCATCCATCCACTCTAAGAGATCAGCTACTCAGGGTCCATCTCCAGGCCCCATGCTTAAGAAACAGATGCTCAAAATGGCTGAGGATTTAATTACTCTTATCAGAGGATCTCAGCCCCCTCTGGACAAAAGGCCTAGAGAGGAGGTAGATTCCCCCTCCTCTGATCAGGGCTCCATTATTTCAGAGCACTCTGATGACCAGGAACCTTCTTACTCCCCTTTTGAAGACTCTGATGCGGAGGAGTCCATCCCTTCTGTGTGTCCCCCTGAGGATTACTCATTTTGGGGAAACTTTGCATACGTTAAGGGAACACTTCCACTGGGAAGGCCAGGAATATTCTGATTCCAAGAAAAGGCTCAGGGAATTTCTCTTGCTTCCTCAGCACAAGCCTCTGGCTATACCTCCTGTCTTGGACATACTAGATGATGTTTACTCTGAGGCCTGCCTTAACCCGGACTCTCTACCTCCAGCTCCTGTTAAGCCTGACAGGTACTACAGGGTTCCTGACTCACACCAATTTCTATACAAAAGCCATGCTGCTGATCCAGAAACCATCTCACAGGGTCCCAAGGGAGTTAAGGCCTCCATTGCCAAAAATCCATTGCCTTCCGAGAGAGATTCCAGATCCTTAGAAAGGTGGGGAAAAAAGGTATATACCTCGGCTACCTTATCCATGAGGGCCTTAAACTGTCAGTTTCATATGCTAAAATTTCAACAGTTTTTGTTATCAGAATTGAAAAGTAAAATGTCACAGCCTGAACAACCAGACTTAAAAGAGTTGCAGGATTTGATGCATAGTGCAGAACAAGTGGGTAAGCATACCTTACAATGTGGTTTTGATGCCCTAGAGGCCTCATGTAGAGCTGCTGTTACAGGATCAGTCATACGTAGGCATGCGTGGCTCAAGGAACAAGCCCTGCCTGATCATGTCAAAGCTAAATTACTAGACGCCCCTCTTCAAAAGGATGTACTATTTGGTGCTAATGCTGAGGAGGTATTAAGGAAAATGCAGGAAAAGGCTAAATCAATGCAAACAGTGAAAGAATTTCTACAGGTTCAACCCCCACGTTTTAGTAGAAATTGGCCTTCAAAAAACTGGTCCTTTCCTGCCACAGACAGACCCCAAAGAGGCAGATACAGGCGCCTGAGGGGCAGAGGACAAGCCCAAGGATCGTATAGAGGCAGACAATGGCAAGCTCCTACACAAAGAGGTAGTGAGGACAACTCGCAATCTTTCAGAAAGCAAACCCAATGACTTTCCCCTTTGCAGACCAACCAGGTCTCAAACAGTAGCCCCCTTAGGAGGAAAGCTGTCATTATTTTAAAAAAATTGGCATATTGTCACAAAATACAAATGGATACTGGACATTATAAACAGAGGCTACAGATTTCATTTTCACACCCTTCCAAAAATGAGAGGCATGCCAAACCTGCCACACAATCAAAGGGCAGAGGCACAAAGGCAAATTACAAAGCTCATAAACATGAAAGCTATTCAGGAGGTACCTACGCACGAACAAGGCCAAGGTTTTTATTCCAGGCTATTCCTGGTACCAAGGAAGGGAAAAGATTGGAGACCTATTTTGGACCTGTCCATCCTAAACACATTTCTACTCGTACCAAAATTCAAGATGTTCACTCTACAGCAACTTCTTCCCACATGCTGGGCAAGGGGTCTTGGCTGGTAACATTGGACCTCAAGGAGGCATACCTGCATGTCCCAATCAGACTAAATTGCAGAAGATACCTCAGATTTCTTGCAGGTTCAATTCATTATCAATTCTCTGCATTGCCCTTTGGCTTATCTACTGCGCCCAGAGTATTCACGAAATGCCTGGCATCAGTAATTGCCTTCTGCAGACTTCAAGGGATTCAAATATATCCTTATTTGGACGACTGCCTGATCCAACCAGACAGCAAGAACATTCTTCTGAAACATCTGGCTTATGTAATAATGTTGTTGAGCTCTCTGGGATACACAGTCAACAAAAAGAAATCAAGACTAATACCTTCTCAGAAGATAATTTTCCTGGGTGCCAACTTGGATACAAACACCCAGATGGCCTACCTCACACCAGAGAAGCAGGGGCAGTTACCTCAATATTTCACAGCACTAGCAAATTGCACCAGGCTTACTGCAAGGAAAATCCTGCAGGCTCTGGGATTCATGGCATCTTGCATCTTACTAATCCCATGTGCAAAGCTGCACATGAGGAAACTTCAATGGTACCTAAAAAACATATGGTCTCAACACAGCCACAGTTTGGAAACAATAATACCACTAATTCCATGTCTGCAAAAGGAATTTCGGTGGTGGGCTCAAGCTTGCCAAACAAACACAGGCCTTCCATTCAGCAAGCCTCAAGCAAACCAAATCATCACAACATACGCCTCAGACTACGCCTAGGGGGGCGCACATGGTAGATCGGTGCATTCAGGGCAAATGGTCCCAAAAAGAGAAACACCTTCATATCAATCAAAAGGAAATGCTAGCAGTAATAAATGCTATTATACCCTTCAAGGACCTTCTGCAACCAGGGCAACTACTGATAAGAACAGACAACACCACAGTTATGTGGTACATAAACAAGCAGGGGGGAACTCATTCCTACCCTCTATGCAGACTGACCATGTCACTTTGGAACATGGCCATGGACTTACAACTCGATCTACAAGCACAGTACTTGCCAGGCAAGGAAAACACGCTGGCAGACAACCTAAGCAGAAATATGACAGATCCACACGAATGGAAGTTACATCCAAAAGTCTTTGCAGAGATAATCCCAGCATGGGGAAGGCCAGACATAGATCTATTTGCCTCCCACAAAAATCACCAATTGACAAAATTTTGCTCAAGGATTTTCCACCCAAAGGCCTGGAGAGTGGACGCTCTCTCTTTTTGTTGGACATCAATGACAGTTTATGCCTTCCCACCTCTTCCTCTGCTGCCCAAAGTTCTACTGAAAACCAGAACAGACAGACCAAAGATGATCCTCATTGCTCCGGACTGGCCAAGACAACACTGGTACCCACTCCTGAGGAGCTTGATGCATTCACCACCATGGACACTGCCTCTAATGCCACGTCTCTTGACTCAACACAGCTTCAAAACTCTTCACAGCCAGCTAAAGACACTCAAGTCTAGCTGCATGGAAGATCCCTTAGCATCACAACAAACATTACTCTCCAAGGAGGTTCAGGATGTCATTTTGGAGGCCAGAAGGCCATCAACTAGAAAAGCTTACTCCGCAAAATGGAAACGGTTTTGCGCCTGAAATGAGAAAAGGGGTCAGGATCCTGGGAAACTGAATTTACCTCAAATACTACAGTATTTAACCAAGCTGTTAAGCAGTGGACTTTCATTCTCTTCCATCAAAATACATGCCTCAGCCATTTCTGCAGAATACAACACTGACCCACCCTTATTCTCACACCCTCTGTTAAGGCAGTTCCTCAGAGGGGCTAAGAATCTAAGACCACCAAGAAAACAGCCAATACCTGCTTTGGATCTCAATTTCATTCTGGAAAAGCTGACCTTGCCTCCCTTTGAACCAGCTTCCTCATCAGATTTGCAATACTTGTCCTGGAAAACAGCTTTCCTTCTGGCAATTACCTCAGCTCGTAGAGTTTCAGAACTACAAGCACTCATGGCTGTGCAGCCTTTCATCATCTTCCATCAGGACAGAGTTTCCTTGCGAACCAACCCTTCCTTTATGCCTAAAGTGGTATCCAAGGTAGCTTTGAATCAGGCCATACATCTACCTACCTTCTATCCTAATCCTCAAAACAAAGGGGAGAGACTACTACACTCCCTGGATATCCACAGACAGCTATGTTATTATCTGGACCGAACAAAGCCTTTCAGAAAATCAGACCAGCTCTTTGTGTCCTATGCTGTAGGAGCTCAAGGAAAGCCAATTTCTAAACAGACAATCTCTAAATGGATAGCTCACTGCATACACTTTTGCTATTCCTTGCTTGGCAAGGCTGTACCTACAGGCATCAGATCTCACTCCACAAGGGCCACTGCCACCTCTGCAGCCTTCCTCAGAGGAGTCCCTACCAAAGATATTTTGGAAGCAGCCACTTGGAGTTCTGTACATACCTTCTCCAAACACTACCACCTACCATTATACTCCAAAACTAGGGCAGGCTTTGCCACTGCAGTCTTGCAAGGCATCCTGGCTCCTCCTAGTACCACCTAGTGCCTACCACCCTTTTGTTAGCTTTGGGATTCTACCCATCTGTTAGGACTGCAGCTGTATGCACGATGAACATAGTACAGTTTTGTACCTACCATAAATGTAGATGTTCGAGTGCTAATACAGCTGCAGTCCAGGTTTCCCTCCCTCCTTCCCCTCTTGGGACTATCCTAATGGCTAACACCTCCTCATACAACATGATTGGGGTATTCTTTTATGGTGTATTTGCTTGCACTACTGGTTTTTGATATTATTGCATTGCATTACTACTTATAATTATGTTTTGCCTTCCTTCTGGGGGGCACCTGACATCTGGGGCAAGAAAAACTGAAGAAAATAGCGTCGGCTGGTTCCTTTATACCCCTGTCGCACTGACGTCAGGGAAGAAGCGACAATAACCAACGCCGGACCTAGACTTTGGAATTCGGCCGACCGAGGACCCGCCTGACGGCAGGAGAACCCATCTGTTAGGACTGCAGCTGTATTAGCACTCGAACATCTACATTTATGGTAGGTACAAAACTGTACTTTCTACCTGTCTGGTAGACAACAGGCGGTATTATGGCAGGGAAAACTCTCCAGCCAGCTATCTCCCACACTTGGTGTCCCTCAAGACTCCATACTAGGTCCACTACTCTTCTCTATTTTTATCAACAACCTCCACACTGCTATTCTTAAAGCTACTGGCATTCAATATGCAGATGATTCCACTCTGATCTGATCAGCCACCTCCCCATCTGAACTGCAAATCCTAACCCAAAATAAATTCAACACTATTGAGAACTGGCTCACCAACCAATGCCTACTGCTGAACCCCAATAAAACTAAACTTCTACTCTTCACCCCCACTAGTAGATCAGCCACACTTTCATTCTCTGTCACGTTTAACAATGGTACCACTGTCTCCTCAGATCAACACACTAAGCTCCTAGGGGTTATCATAGACGATAATCTTAAACTTGACCTACAGATCAACAAAACCATACAGACCATCAATAAGAAGCTTGGATCACTGTATAGAAACAAAACATTTTTAACCCCACTGGCTAGAACTGCAATCACCTGGTCACACCTACTCTCTATTCTTTTATATGCCTCGCCGGTACTCTCAAACCTCAACAAATCCAAACTAGGTAGGCTCTCCCATAGCTACAACCATATTGTCAGATTCACCACTGGCTCCACTTATAGAACCCACCACTGCCAGAACCTGAAAGAACTAGAGTGGCTAGAACTGCCCAGCTTAATTCTATTCAATCAACTCTTTAATAGTGCCAAACTTTTGTACCACCCTGAGGATACCCCCTAACTTATAAACATCATTAAGCCATATAGCAACTTGAGATCCCTACACTCCGCCAACAAACTACTAGTCCAACCCCACAAAGCTAATAACGCTGCTGTTGAATCCCTGTTTGCCAACTTTGTTGGCAAAACCTGGAATTTGATGCCAAACTATATAACCCTACAATCCTCCATAGGTCTCTTAAAAAAAACCTCAAACAGTATCTCAAAATGAACTGGCTTTGCCCGTGTACCAACCCTGATTAAGTTATAAACTGAAAACATAATCTATGTATATCGTAACATGTAACTACTTCACCAAGCTCTGTATCTAATCTCATGTCTCTTGACTTTAATTGTGTCTGACCATGTGAATTGTGAGTCCCTATTAGGGAACACCACTGACCATTGTACATAATCACTTGTTTTATACTTTCTAATGTTATCTATGTAATTTTACTGATCATTGTACATAATCACTTGTTTTATGCTTTGTTTATACTTTCTAATGTTATCTATGTAATTTTTTCTATTTGGAGCTTTTCTCCCTGGGCCTCCACTGAAAATGGACATGTATCCAGTCGGACTATCCCGGTAAACAAATGTAAAATAAAATAAATAAATAAATAAAAATATCAAGTTTTCCAATTAAAGCTTTTCCACTCTTCCAAAGGAAAATGCTTGAGAGACAGAAAAAAGCACAGGAGTTGACTAGAAGAATCAGGAGTACCTTGGACTTGAACCAAGTCTTGTACTGGAAGATGAAAATGATCAGGAAGAAGACCAGCAACACTAAAATTAATGACTAAACAGGAGACTATAAAGTATGAGTTACAGTTGAGAAGTATGGCTTTGCAAGAAGAAGTGGCTTTGACTGGAATTTTGTTGACATTTTGGGAGGACTGTAAAGCATATACCCAATGTTGTATCATTAATGTTTAGAAAGATGCTGAAAGGGAAAAAGCAACAGTAAGTAGAACAGTTTTGTTCTTATTAGTATTTGCATACAAAGTGTCATGATATGTAAACTGCAAGTTATATTGTAAAGTAGTCTCATATGTGGTGAGTCAATGGTATTTTAAACGTGGTGGGGTCTTTTTAGTGACTGTTATAAATGTTAAAGATATTAAAGCAAACCAGTGCTTTTTTAGCTGTAAGAAATGTAGGTTTTATACTATAACAATATATAAACAAGACTGAGAAGCAAGTTTAAATTAATAAAATATGGTGATCCTGGGCTGCTGTGATGCAAAGTGTACTGGATTATATTATGTGTAGAATTAAGACAATAATTTCCCCCTGCATTTACAGAGGTGAATATCTAGATTAATATTCTTGGCTTAACTATAAACATGTTTTTGGTAAGCAGTTAGGCTTGAGAAATAACACAGAATGATGAAAGGCAAGAAAATGCTACGTTTCTTCTACGTTTCTTGTATCTGCAAAAATATTAGCTTGTGTTGTGTTTTCCATTAGCAAATGCTTTTGGTGCGAGATATGTAGTCCAGCCAAGGGCAGTTGGTCAGGAGAATTTGTACATCATGTTCTGAATGAAATTTACAGAATCCTTCATGCATCTCTAGAGTTGCTAGTTGCTTCATTTCTCATTGCTGACTACTTTTACATGGAGTTGAGCTCTCTGCAGGTGCAAGCAATTATTTTTGAGAGTTCTAAACATACTTTGCTGAGGGAAATACAAGATTTAAAAGTATGATGACAAACAGTTCAGTAAAAAATAAAGGCTGAAATGATGAAAAGTGAATAAGAGATAATATCCTCCTCAGCAGATTAATACCTTAATGTGGTTAATAGAACAGTGCTCAGTTTAGTTTTATTTAAAGGAAGCTGGTGCACTATTTCTTGGGGCTAAAAGTTAATGTTTTCTAAAAGCATTCAAGCTATTTTTCACATCTGGGAGGAGAATACAGCAAAGAAAAGAACAGAAAGCAATCAGTGTAAATAGGAACACAAGCTGCAACATATGCTTCAGTATGGATAACCTTAATTGTAGGTCAGGTAATGCCTGTAGGTGCAGCTGTCGATTTGAGTCAGTTGTTCCCATCTATATGTAGGTGTAGGTGTAGCTGTCAGTTTGGGTCAGTTGTTCCTATCAGGAGGGTTAAACTTCATTACTGGAAGATGTACTTAATTTTGTGTGTTTGTTTTTAGTTAATAGGTTATGGGGTGTTATGTGTGTGTTTTTTTATTATTTGAGGATTTTCTTTCAAAGAAAATCTTGTAAATGGGACATAGATTCAAATGGAGATGACAAGAAACAGCTGTATAAAGGCTCAACCTGCCAAACATTAGTGGGTGCATGTAACACAAAACTAGAACTAGAATTTCAGAAAAAGCTGGCATATATGGTTATAATAACTTCTTATCATAATGGCTACACTGTCCATATTATTTTGGAATGTGAAAGGTCTCACAGGTAAGAGTACTGAATTATATTAAATGCAAAATGCAAGTTACAATGCTGTAGGAAGCACATTTGAAATGAAGTGAACATATGAATTTGATAAAGAAAGAATTTCA
Organism: Protopterus annectens; assembly: GCF_019279795.1. Classification (NCBI taxonomy): domain Eukaryota; kingdom Metazoa; phylum Chordata; order Ceratodontiformes; family Protopteridae; genus Protopterus; species Protopterus annectens. The sequence goes on along the minus strand of NC_056730.1, from coordinate 364,799,640 downwards.
GGATGGATATTCAGCAAAATATGAGGGACAAAGGGAAAGGGAGAGTACTTACGCTAATTGCTAGAGGAGATCTGATAGTGATAGATTGGAAAAAAAGATAATGGATTTGTGGTAGAAAGGTGCTTTTGGCAAGGGAGGAGAATTATGTTGCCATATATTTATATTCCACTTAGAAGTCGTATTATGGAGCTTAAGACAATTGTGTGTAATTAGTCCTTAAGGCATCTATATATCATAATAATGCCACCTCTTAGAAATTTGTAAGCCAAAAAATGCAAAGACAAATATACCACTCTTTCTTTACAGCATAAGGGGAAATAATGTGCTTTCAGCAGGGAATATTACTTATAGTTGGGGACTGGAGCTTGATTTGCAACTTTGAGGATGTATCTGGGGGACATAGTAGGGAAATATAACAAAAGAGGGTACATTTCTGAAGACATTTATGAAAATATTTGGTATAAAAGATATGAATTCAGTAACAGGAACTCTGAGAAAGTCATCATAGCATTCCCCAAGGTACAATAACTGGGTTAGACTAGACAGAAATTATATTTCACAGGCATATGTGCATTTAATTGAAAGCTTCAACATATATCCAATAATTATTTCAGATCATGCACTAATAACAACTAATATAAAAATTCAGTGTAATGAAGTAAAAATGAGGCAGTGTCACACTCCCCCACCTATCTGTTAAAAAGAGAGGGATTTAAGATTGAATAGTGTAAATTATTTGAGTTATTTGGAAAGGTAGAAATGTCTTCAGAAATTATTGCTAAGTGTTGCCAAAACTGATAGATATGGATCAGTGTGTGGTGGGCAAATATTTTATAACAGTAATAGAACAATGATGATCCAGAGGGAAGCAGAATGTAAGAAAATACTGCTGTTGTTGGTAAGTATTGATACTGAGAAAGCATTCAACAGAGTAAGCTGGGATTTTATGAGTAGGGCAATGCAAGCATTTGCATTCCCTGATGCAATAATAAAGTTAGTTGGGAGGATATACAAGGGGTCAGAGGTAAAAAAATTAAAGTGGGAGGGATTCCTCTCTGAGAGTTGTGTCTGAAGAAAGGAACCAGGCAGGGGAGCCCTCTTTCCCCTTTTTATTTGCATTATATTTAGAGCCATTGACAAAGAAAATAAGGGACTCAGAAAGTCAAGGCTGTAATTGTATGGAAATCAAGAAATGTTGGCTTTTTTATAGATAATATTATTTTATACATGATAAAACCAGAAAAGAAGATCTCGGAGTTGTGGAACATTTTGAAACAGTTTCAAGTCTTTTTTCTATATATTAAATTAATGAAGATAAACAAAGGCTATAGCTGTAAATTATGTACCCACACACAACTTCGTTCAGTGATACCTATATTTATGGGGGCACAATAAAATTAAGTATTTAAGGGTATGGGTTAAAAAAAGACTCTGTTATGGGAAGAGGCTAAACAAAAGATAAAACAACACTGAGAAACTGATGGAATGAGTAAAAGAACAGACTAATGGTCTACATTTGCCAGTTTAAAGTTTGCCTAATAGACATCACTGAAGAATGTAGAATTTTAGAAAAACAATTACCTAATGCATGTTTAAATATTGATAAATCATTTGCCAATCTTACATGTCTAGGTAATGAATTCTACATTCTTCCTACCCTAATATAAAAAAGATCTCTAACTTTGAATTGGAGATAGGAATTCTTGCATCTAAATTTTTATTCCTTGTACCAATACCATTATCAATAAAATCAGTATTTAATGTGGCAGCCAATAATTTGTCCTTAAGGCAACTATATATCATAATAATGTCACCTCTTAGAAAATGGTAACCCAAAAAATGCAAAGACAAATATACCAATTTTTCTTTACAGCATAAGCCATCTATCTATCTGGTAAACGTTTTCCGAATCCAGTCCAGCTTCTTCAGTTGCAAAACATTTAATGCACATAAAGACCCTCCATAGTTAATAATAGGTCTTATATGTGTTAAATATATATTTAGTAACACCTAATTATTTCTGCTTGTGAAATATTGAAGGACATTTCTCATACGACCGTAACACTTCCTAATAATGTATATCACATTAGCTTCAAAGTTAAGATTTATATCTACCATGATGCCTAGCTCTCTTATTACCATAGAAGAAACACAAATCTGATTGCCCAGGGCATAAAGATATGGATCATTATTATGCCCAAAATGTAGAATGGTACATTTTCCATTGTTAAATCTCATACCTTTGGTTGTTATCCATATCCAAGTAAAATTGCAACAGGTACCAGACACTAGTATGAGTTACTGCCCACCTTATCTTAATATCATTGGCAGACTTACTTAACTATACAGAGTTAGATTTTGGAGATTTAACATCACTAGACCAAATAATAGTGGCCCAAGACTGAACCCTGAGGCACTCCCCTGACCATCAGTCTATACTTGGAGTAAGTATTTTTAATTCTCACTCTGTAGGTTCTAACCAGTAGCCATTTGGATACACATTTAGCTGCATAGCCAGAGTAATCAGTTCTCATTAAAGATCGTACAAATTATTTCATAGGGGATGGAGTCAAAAGCCTTAGCCAGTTCAAAAAAACACAACATCAACTGCTACTATGTTATCCAACTGGATGCTTTTGTTTTGTATTATGGAAATCAAGATATAAGCATTAAAAAACGTGTTTAGGCCCCTTAGTTTTATATATAGGTCAGACATGTTTTTATTAACCAGAGCAGACATTGTTGATGGTAATTAATAAAAGAGTTGAAGGATTTTATCTGAGAGGGGAAGAGGGCAAGAGGCAAGTGGGATAACTTGATCCTTCCAATAGGAAAAGGTGGTTTAGGATTATCTGATTTGAATGGATGTTTGAGCTACACAGTTAAGGCTCATATACATAACACAAGCAGTGAAAGGGATGATAATGAAGCAGGGGGAATCTTCAGGAAATAAGGCAGTTGTGATTTTAGATGCAGATTAAGGAGAAAAATACCACCCATCACTGCCTAACCCTACAATCCCTGAATTGGCTTGAACTCCCAAACTACCTAGACTATCTCCAACTCACTACTGCACATAGACTCATATTTCACCCAACAAAATGTCCCGCTCTAACTAACATCCTTCCTCCTTATACACCCAACAGAGCTCTCAGATCTGACAATCAGAACTTAATTACTACCCATAAACCTAAATGTCCTGCTTGGCCAACTTCTCCTGTCTTTCTCACTAGGGAAAAAATGGAATTCCCTTCCCTCCAAACTAAGAACCATACCAAACTCAGAAAACTTCAAAACCCAACTATTCAAACACCTGTCCACTAAATGGAAATGTGCCTGCCTTCACCCAACCTAATCCAAGGGGGTTCTCGCTCTGGTTCCCAAGCTCTACAACTCTCATAGTTATCTTCCTATGAGCCTATCTAAGCTCTCAAAAATTTGTATAGTTTCTCTCTAAGCTCTCTCCTCCTAAAGCTACCCTCATACAGCCCAACTTTGTAAATATTGTAGATAGCATTCTACTGTTGATGCGTGTATGTAAAGCGTATTTACATTTTCTTAAAAGGTTTGTATGTAAACTGTTTTCACACCCAACCCATATCTGTTTTTCTCAAATGAAACTGTGTGATCCCTACCTTCAAGCTTAATGAATTTGTTAACTATGCATGTTATTGAATGCATTTATGAGTAACTGTTCTACATAAGATCTTTAATATTAACTATAATTTGTATCTAAATTGTATAATGCATCTTGGAGCTTTTCTCCCCGGGCCTCCAATGAAAATGGGTCAATTCGGCCCAGTGGACTTCCCCAGTAATCAAATTGCAAATAAATAAATAACATCAGTTATACAGAATATTATATTCATAAAGTAGCAGAAAGTATTCTAAGAACTAAGTCAGCATGAGAAAGGAGATATGAGATTGATTATGCCAGTAGGAATTACTGCAGTTAGTGGTACAGAGTATATGGAGGAGTGGGCTGATATTTACTGGAGAAAACTGGCAATGGAACCAACATATTGGGAGCAAAGCACTAGAGATGGAAAGGTAATAGAATGCGAAGAGGTCAAGGAGACAGTTGGAATTCAGGCTAGAGACTGCCTTCCCTATCAGGGACTGATATCAGAGTATAGGCAAAAAGAAACAGATAGGGGTATCCTAAGGAAAAAGCTTGATCTGGTAGAGTTTTTAGCTGCATGTAGAAAGGAAGCTGCTGTAAGATTATTAGTAGAGCATATAAAACATTGCACAATAACTACAGGAATGAATCAGAGGAAGTTTGAAAAGACTGAGAAGAGAGATTGGATAAGCAATTCACAGTGAAACAATGGGAGGACATATATATGACTCCCAAATATGCAACAAAGTCTAGAAGATGTAGGATTTTTGCTTGGAAGTGTTTGTATAGCTGCTTTTTATACCCCAAGCAGACTCCAAATAATTTATCCTCGTGTAGATGGCAAATGTTGGTGTGATGGGAAAGAAAGGGGTAAGTGAGAACACATGTTTTTCACAGTGTAATGCATTGACAGATTTTAAATATTCCCAGCAGAATACTCTGCAGAAATATTTGGTGAACAAATGGGTATAACTAAGATGATATTTTTCAACTGGGATACAGGATCTGAATTGCCTAGACATAATAAGGACTTCTTATGTTTAATTCTAGTGGCTGCCAAGAAAAGCAATTACTAGGAAATGTAAATTAATGTCTAAACCAATTGTACTTGAAGTACTGAATATTGTAAAAGAAATAAAAAATGGAATTTGGATCTTTAGAAAAGGGTAGCAGAAAATTGCTTAGAAAAAAAAAGGGAAACTGTGGGAACAACACAGGCAGAATGTTTTGGAGGAGGAGCGGGGTTTTAGGAAATTAAAGAGTTGATCAATTTATGTAATGTTGGATTGGTGATAATTGTACAAAAGAATGTTTGTTATGTATAATGTTTGCAACTAGGAATATTTAAATTTTTTTATTCTTTTATATAAAATGTATTGAGTGATAATTCAATTAAGGTGTTAGATAAAGAGATCACTCTTAAAAAAAAAGAAGATTAAGAACTTGAAATCTTTAGAAAATGGAAGGAGCAAATTGCATATAAATAAATGAACTTTGTGGGAACAATAAATGCAAAAAATGTTCAGGTGGAGTGAGGTTTAAAGGAAGGCAGGAATTGAGTAATTTATGTAATGTTGGACTAAATGATAGTTATGAAAACATATATGCAATGTGTAATGTATGTAGATTAAAACATGTTAATATGGTTTGTTTTCCTTTCTGTTAATGTATGTGTGCCTATATCTTAAGTGATAATTTAATAAAGGTGTTAAAAATGGTGCCTCTCCTTGGTGCAGCCTTTTTAATTCACTGGCCATGCACTTTTGAATTGGACCTAAGGGCACTGAGTTAAGAAGCCATGGATCACCCCTTTGTTTCTGGCTGTGCAGACATAGTCATATATTGTTTTCCATAGGGCTTGATCTGCCTGCCACAACACTGATGCCATCTCTCATCAAAGTACATAGTTTTGTACGCTGTTTCAAGCTACAATGGGGACAGCATAGAATACTTGCTGCTAACAAAAGAATCTAAAATGTATTTTGAAATATGCCGTGTCAGTAAATGGACTGTGAATATGACTTGGGCATAGTATGAAATGTGTTTAGTCTAATAAAGTATTAAAGTTGATTAAATTGCATACTTGTGTATGTTAGTAACAGTAGTTTCTGTGCACAGTTAGTTGTAACTGTTTGGAAATATTCTTTACTCAGCTGAATATCTAATTGATTTTGTAACTTTATTAGTTTATTTTCTAACTGATTCGTTATATAAGTCATGCTTGATGAGTTCTGTAACCACAATTTAGTCTGTTCATGGTTAGTTTTGCCTTACTAAGTAAAGTATTAAAAGAGATTTCTTTGAATCCAGTTAGTTATAAAAAGGTTTGTTTAGCCATGTATGTAGTTCATCTAATATTAGCAAAAATCTCGTGATTGGTGTTGAGAAGGTAGTCCCTTCTGATGGCAAAGACACTGGGGTTGATGAGGAAGCTAATAGTTTGAAGATGCAATGACAAAAAAACGCACATGGAAAAATTTAGTTGAAAAGATTATGTTAGAAAGCTAATCTCTTAGCTCTGTACCACTGACAGTAGTAGCCCTGGCTGTGAACCAAGCACCATAGATCAGTTTAATAGATCAAAGCCCTGAGAAGTTGTCCTGTGAGGCAGTGGGAATAGAGACTAACCAGCATTTTGGCTTCCTATTGAATTGCCAACACTTAATAACTACATGATATCCACGTAGTCCCACACAAGTAAATAACCAAAAATACACTAAGTAGAACACCAGAATGAAATACTGCACGGAGAAAGAGCTCAGATAAAAATACTGTAGTTTATTAAAAAGGTTAAGTGCTTTCATCTAAAAAGTATAGACTTCATCAGAACACTTCAATACTAATATTGTCTGTTTAAATACAAAATACAACCAATCACTTCCTTTAGTAAGTTAATTAAATTTGTGATGTCATATCCCCCTCATGAATATGTTAAAAAAAACTTAAACAGGCATATACAAAATATATAACATTTACATTCTTGCTTCAATAATAGGTTTAATAGGTATGTGATGCCTTTTTGCAGACTGGCAGGCCGCCTCTCCCCCACACCACTGAAACTTAAATATACCATGTCCAAGATCACTATACCTTACAGAGAAAGGAATATTCTGAGAAGCAGCAATCTCAGACTTGGTATGGCCACATTTTTGGTAATTTGATCTGACTGTTCCTTTACTTGTACTAATTAAGTCTTAGAATTCGAAATGGTCACCACCATTTTTGCTTGGTTACCTATCCTGTGGTAGGCAAAAAGTTTAATGCTTGGGAATAAAGCCCTCAGTTGCACAGATGGACAATAGATAGATGTCAGTGCATAATGGATCAATGGGTAGTGCAGAACAGAAAAGCCCACCACTGTTGTCAGAGTGGCACTAGGTTGGTTCAGCTTGATCTCTTCTCTGCCTGCTTATTTGACACTTACTTATTGGATTTCCTTGCTCATCATGACCCTTGTTCATAAGTTGGATATGTGCTGGTGATGTTGGAGTGGAAGATTGATGAGGGACTTCAGGCCATGGCTGATGCCTGTAGGAAAAAAACATCATTTAGGAAATTTTTCCAAACCGTTGTAGCTGCTTTGTAATTGCACTCAGTTTCCTCATGACGTTTACATGAAGGTCGCACACTGGCTTGTCAGAAAGGTAGTGGGAAATGGAAGGAATAATGAAATAGTGAATAAACAATCAATAGCAAAATTCTTTAGACAGCTGCTAAGAACTTTCTTGAAGTATAAATACATTAGCAGCAAGGAAAATGAATCACAGTTCAAAAACACTACAAACACGACAAAAGCTAAGACTTACATAACCATATCCACTGTTTCAGCAGTTGTTTTCACATTTTTTTGTCAAAGCTACATTAATTTATCATGTGTTGAATATCTGTAATTTTTTACCTTTTTACAATCTTTAGTTAGAATTAACTTGGTTCTACTTTAGTGAGACTAAAGGGGACCCAAGTCATTTTGTGGCCTGCACACCGCATTTCTGTAAAGGAAACAAGAGTGTGCTGTTTTTGATTGGCCACAGGGCATTGCTTTTTTTTTTTTTTTTAAATCAAATCTTCTCTGCTATTTAAGTGTCACAGCTGCACAACGCTTGGCTCATAATCTACAAGCAAGCTAAGCCTTACATTACCATATCCACTGTTTGAACACGTTTTTGCTGTTGTTTTGTCACAGCTGCATTAATTGTTTCCGTGTTGAATATCTGAACTTTTCAAAGTCAAAGAAAACTTTATTGTCATTCAGAACTACATTACAATGCTTCATTCTCAATGCAGGAAACAGTTGCACATATTAACAGAGAAATATTAATAAAATATCACAGTAGAAATTTAATAAGTAGTAATTTGTAAGTAAAGTAGGACACCAGTGACCCACATCCTTCTCAGAACAGGAGACAAGGAAGACAAGGAACAATGTGAAGGTAATATTGTCAAAATAAAATTGAAACAATAGCAGCATATCTATGATTAGACTGAATTATTGCACAGTTTGTATATTGCACTTTACAGTCCTTCAGTGTGTAGGTGACTACTTTTTGAAACTTTTTGATGTTTTATAAAGTTTTTAGTTAGAACTGCTGTTCTCTGCACAGCAGCACCTATATCTCGCAGTGTAATTTCCCCTTGTAATCTGTATAGACACCGATCTTTCAGTGTCAGTTTCTCTTAAAATATACTTACTGTCTAGACAGATTTTTTTAACTACTAGAGCATCTAGTTTGCACATAGCTGAGCATTGCTCACCAAATTCCTTGTCTTATTGACCTAATCAATATTTAAATTTCCTTCACTCCTCTCTAGTAGATCAGCAGCCGTTGATGTACACTTCCCAATTCTTTCTGTAGCCAGTGTGACTGAGATGGGTATTCTGAGGCATTGTAGCAATTGCCTCATATACACTGACAATCCACCTGTTCTTAATAAAACAGGTAAAGAATGTAAGACATGTAAATACACTTTAATGCTGGATGCAAAACTCTCTCATAGTATCAAAACTAATCCTAAAGTGGTTGTCAATGACACTTGCACCATGCTTAATGCACAGGGTAAAGACCCTGCACATAAATCTATTTATGCTAAGGCACCTACGGGTAACCTTCCTAAAACACTAAGACATTTTATTTTATTTATTTATTTTATTTTATTTTACATTTGTTGACCGGGCTAGTCCAACTGGATATATGTCCGTTTTCAGTAGAGGCCCGGGGAGAAAAGCTCCATCAGTTGTACACTTTTACAAAAAGGCATAAATGGTTACATAAGAAAGATAGCAAGTAAAAACAATAATATAATCAGATAAAAAATACATTGGCATAAAAGTTCACATGACATCATAGCAAGTTAACCAGATAATATAAAAAATAAAGTTTTTTTTTTTTTGTTAACAAGGGTAATGGAAGAGAGAAGAGTTGGCATTAGTCTGGATTAGTGCAGCAGCAAAGCCAGTGTTTATTGAGATAAATCTTTAGTTGATATTTGAAAAGTTGGAAAGAGGTTAAAGAAGTGATATCAGAGGGTAGTTTATTCCATGTTTTTCCAACAGAGTTGGAGAATAAACTGACACCTGCATTATTGTTAGGTTTGGTAATATTAATCAGAAGTTTATTTGAGGAACATAGTTGTTGCAGGTTGTTGTATGGAGAAATAAGGCTAGTAAGTGTTGGTGTGTTGGTTGGCTGATATAGAATCTTATAAGCAATTAAGATCTGTTGAAGTACAAGTTGGTTAGGAAGTTCAATCCAGCCTAGTTCTTTTAGGTTCAAGCAGTGAAAACACTGTTAAAACACCACCCACAGCTACACATAGTAACACTGTATCCAGTGCCTCTACTGCTAAGTCCTTAATGCAAACCAGTGCACATACAAATCTCCTGGTCATTGGTGATTCTGTAATGAGGCACACTGCTGTCCCCCTCTCCAGACTGAATAAGGTGAAAGTCACGTTTAGCTGCCTTTCTGGGCTAGGATCCATCAAGTCACACAGGCACTCACACAGGCACTTAGCCTCAGGTCATTGAACCAAAGGTACCAGTATTACTCTGGCAAAGTCCATGTGGGTGTTAGTGGCCTGAAATGTACCTCCCTTGACTGTATGAAGCGCAACATAATTGAGCTCGCTGATTATGTGTCTCAGGTACTTATGAGCCTAGCACTGAGCCACATGCTACCTTCTCCAGGGATGATGCCAAGCTACCAACAGAAGATGATTGATTTTAATAGATTCTGGCATTTAGCTTGAGGCCATGACTTTGACATCAGGTGTCCTTCTCAGTAAGGCCCTTTTGAAGGATGTCCGTGTCAGCCGGAGAGTCAATTATGGCTCACAGTTTGCAGTCATCGGCGAACTTGGTTAGCCATAGTCCTCCTGTGTTTGCCTGTACTTCTGAGAAGTATATGCCAAACAGTAGGGGTCCCAGGACCGAGCCATGCAGGACACCACTTGTGACTGGTTTAGAGTCGGACCTGGAGCCCACTATTCTTACCGTGTGAGTTCTGTCTGTAAGCCAGTTGGCAACCCCATCTCCTGACATAGGGGTTTATGTTCAGGCTGGTGAGTTTTTCTGTAATACCAGAGTGGGGAATGGTGTCGAAAGCCTTGGTGAGGTCAGGGTAGGTTGTGTGAACATCCTTTCATAGTTTCATAGTTTAGTACTAGGCTATCTGCCCTGGGGCATTTGTAAGCCTGGCTATAGTGATGTGGCTTTCGCCACCCCATGAAATGGTACAAAAATGCACAGAATAGATTTAGAATACTGTGCCTCTGTCTAGTAGTGACACAGTGAAGGTCCCCTTATATAATAGAATTAGTTTACTGTGCCCCTGTCTAGTAGTGACACAGATGTGACCCCTGGGGTAAACTTACGATCTCCCATCCACTCATCAAGATTTCTCTTGAAGAGAGTCAGTGAGGGGCTCTGTCTAACATGAACTGGGATCTTGTTTCAGAGCATGGGAAGCCTCTGGGTTATGAATCTATCCCTCCAGCATGTCCTATTCATACTTGTACCGAGGTTTAAGTCTTTAGCTCTCGTGGTTCTGATGGATTTGGATTTTTTGAGGTGGAGCATGTCCATCAGTTCCTGATTGGACATGGCCTTGTACGTCAGGCAGAGATCACCTCTGAGCAGGTGGTATGCTCCTGAATAGAGCTGGAGTTTCTTTAGTCTGGCAGAATAAGACATATGTTGGAGACCCTTGATCCTCTTGGTGAGGTACTTTTGTGGTCTCTCTAGCTGTTGCAAATGCCGGGTGAGGTACATACCAAATGGGGCATTATACTCAATCATGGGTCTGATGAGGGAGGAGTATAGGGGTACAATGACATCCTTGGATCTGGATGTGAATCCCTTCATGATAAGGTGTGCAAGGTAGAATGTTTTTCTAACCACTTTGGCAACGTGGGTGTCAAATGAGAGGTGTCTGTCGACTTGGGTCCCTAGGTCTCTGATTACTTTTTCCATACTCAGTGGGTTGCTGTCTATGTGATAATTTGTGGGTACTTTGTTTTTCCCAAAGGAGATGACTATACATTTTTTGGTATTTAGTTTAAGGCCATGACTCTGGCACCAGTTGTCCGTTTCTGTGAGGCCTTTTTGTAGGATGTATGTGTCCGCTGGTGTATCGACTATGGTGCCTAGTTTGCAGTCATCTGCGAACTTTGTCAGCCACAACCCTCCCATGTTTGCTTTAACATCTGAGAAATAAATGCGGAACAAGAGGGGTCCCAGGACAGATCCCTGTGGGACACCACTTCTGACTGGCTTTGAGTCTGACATTGCTCCAGTGATTTTAACTTTATGGGTTCTGTCCTTTAGCCAGTTTGCAACCCATCTAGTGACATAAGAGTTTACGTTTAAGCTGTTGAGCTTATCTATGATTCCTGAGTGGGGTATTGTGTCGAAGGCCTTAGCCAAGTCCAGGTAGGCTGTATGGACTGCTTTGCCCTCGTCAATGGCTCTAGTGACTGTTTCGAAAAAGTCAACCAGGTTCAAAAGGCAGGATCTGCCTTTCACAAAGCTGAACTGGGTGGGGTCAAGTGTCTGTAGGTCCCCAAAGTCTCTGTTTACGAGTTCCATGATGATTCTTTCCATAGCTTTGCAGACTAGGCTGGTTAAACTTATGGGGCGGTAGTTCCCAGGGTCTGTATAGGTACCCCCTTTGTGGAGTGGGACCACTGTTGCTGTACGCCAGTGTTCAGGTACATATCCTGTAGTAAGGCTAAGGTTAAATAGCATTTTTATGTGCGGGTTTAGCTCCTCTTGGAGTTCACATAGCACGCAACCCGGGATACCGTCAGGTCCCATTGATGCTGTGTTTTTAGCTTTGTTGAGGTGGCTCTCACTTGAACATCTGAGATGACAGGGAGATTACATTCAGCTGGGATAAGTATTTCTTCTTTTGGGGGTGAGGAGGGGAGAAATTTGCACTGAATCTGTCAGCCAGAATGTTGGCAATATCTGTGGGTTCAGTGTATTTTTTGTTGTTGTGAACTAACTCTGAGCATATCTGTGGGTTTCCTCCCAGGCTTCTAACATAGCTGAAGAAGGCTTTGTGGTTATCTTTAGTGTCCTTAGCGATTTTTCTCTCAAAGTTGGCCTTGGATGTTTTTATAAGAGAATGTAGTTTTCTGCTATTGTTGGTCAGAGATGTCTTCCCTTTATGGGATTTTGCTCTGTCGTGCAGTAGCTTCCTTCTTTTGTTGTACAATTTGTTAATGGCTGAGGTCCACCAGACAGGACGCTTGCCTTTGGTGGAGAGGGACTTGGATTTATTTGGGATTGCATGATCCATGCATTCTTGGAGATGTCCATAGAAAGCATTTGTGAAGGATTTGGCATTGTGGGATGTGGTATCCACTGGCCCAGTGGGCTTAAAGGATACCATCTCAGTCTTAAGAAGAATGAAGTCTGCTTTTGAGAAGTTTTTCACTGTGGTCTTTTGTGCTGGGGGTGGAGGTGGGATATGTATATCCAGGGTGATTAGTTTGTGGTCAGATCTCACTAGTGAGGGTATACCTCCGGTGTGGAGCATTTTGTCCCCATGTTTGTGATGATCAGGTCTAGTATATTATCTCCCCTAGTGGGAGAGGTGACTAGTTGTTCCAGTACATTTGAATTTATGAATTCCAGGAACCTTTGGGCTAGAGTGTTAGGGCTAGAATAATGTACCCAATCTATGTTTGGGTAGTTGAAGTCTCCCAGTATGATGGTATTTTGTGATACATTCATATCCTCCAATGTCTTCAGGAAGGCTGAGTGGGGTTCCTGAGATTGGGAGGGTGGTCTGTAACATGCTACCAGTTGTATAGCAGTTTTGCCTATGGTTAGTTGCACCTGTATGGTCTCTGATGCTTCATGTGTTGCTACTAACCTGGAGGTGTGGGTGTCCTTGATGAATATGGACACTCCCCCTCCCTTTGTGGTTCGGCCCGGGTTTTGGGGCTGAAAAGCATGATACAAGGTATAACCTTGAACCAGGTTTCAGTTACTGCACAGACGTCGATGTTCTCCATACTGAGGAATGCATCGAGTGCCTGCATCTTGAGATTTAGACTTCTGGCGTTGAGCAGCATTACCCTTAGTTTTTTTTCCATTTTTGTTTTCTAAGGAGTTGGGTTTGTCTTTTGAGCCTTGCCTAAAAAAGGCACTATGGGGGTGGCAAGAGCCTTAGCCAATATCCGGAAGCCCAGTGGTGACAGGTGCAAGCCGTCCCTTGCGAAGCAGTGTGGCTTGTCCAACATGTCATCCCAGGCAGACAGACATTGAATCCCCTTAGAATTACACCAGTACTTGAGCCAATTATTAAAGCTGATCATCTTGTCTTTGTATTGTGGCATCATTCTTGGTGAGGGCAAGATGCTACTAAGGGTCAGGGTCATACCAGCCTGGGCTACATAATCAGAGAGCTCCTCTATGTCTCTTTTCATGTAGTCCAGGGAGGTACGTCTCAGGTCATTCACGCCAGCATAGACAACGGCGGAGTCATATTTGTACTTGCTTTGGAGTGACCTGAGTGTGTGTGTTATGTGGCGGATCCTAGCTCCCGATAGGCAGCTCACAGTCACCCTCTCCTTGTTCAGCCTGGTAAGCGGGACATCAGTGTGTCTTACTATAGAGTCACCTATTACTAGTGTATCAGGCATGGTGTTTGGCCTTAAGGGCTGTGATTGATTGACACACTGATTTACTGAAGTATGTGTTGCATGTGTTTTGTTTTGAGGTGGTGGGTTTTTGGATGTCTGCTTTGGGAGCCTCTGTTGTTTTGGTAAGTTTTTTATTAGAGCCTCCGAGTATGTCTTTGTGTTTTTATGTGTTTTGTTTGCAGTTGTGGTAGGTCTATGTGGGACTGGGTTTGTTGTGTGTGTGGTTACCATCTCCTCCTGTCTGGTCATGCCAGTCCTGAGTTGAGAGAGTTCAGCCTCCAGTTTGGCTATATAGTTGCATCTCTCACATGTATTTGTGTTTGTTGGGAGGAGGAGAGGGTTGTCTGTGTACATGAGACAATTGTAGCATTGTCTCAAGATACCCAGATTAACCAGCTGAACTGGAGAGGACGCCAGTAATCTACCACTCGACATGCTAGAATAGTATAAGGGAGTGCTGTGCCTTTAAGGGAAGTGGATATTTACAGGTGTGGTAGATGGATGTAGTGCTTACTTAGTAGAGAAGTTTTGAGAACAAGTGCTAGGCTTATAATATAGCGAGTAGTCTGATTATACTAAGAGTAGAGCTTCCTTAAGGGAAAATTTGAAGAGCAGACTTGGCGGAGCCAGAAGAAGTTTAACCTTGTTTAACCGGCGCTGCGCGCACAACCGCGCAAAAATGCCTAGAGTCGGATTTTAAACAGGGAACTTCAAAAGAGCTAGAAATGGTCCAAAACAACTAATTACTACAGGTCTTGTGCTGAGGTCACTTCCTACAGGGACAGGTAGGCTGCTCAAGGCTCCCCACTCCCACTGGTGAGCAAAGAAACTTCCTTCTATCCAAGTAAGGTAATGGACAACACAGGAACTACACCACAGCCCAGAATACAGCAATGCCTGTAAACTGGTCTAAACTAGTCGAGGAGAGGCAGGAAAACAAGGATTATTTTTTTGTTTTTTTTGTTTTTGGATAGAAACACACAGAAAATGCAGAAACAGTAATAAATCAGTTACACAGGCTAGCGCACTTTAGTGGGCAGCCTCAACAGTTAAATTAAACAAACAAACAAACAAACTTTCGATCAAATTCGACTAAAAAGTAACTTTAAGTGCAGATATTGAAATAATGCAGCAAACAGCTAAAAAACAGTTTAAGCTTGTTTAGGGTAAGCTAGAGAAGCAATTTCAAGTAAAAAAACAGCAAAGATACTTAAATCCAGAAAGTAGTCGCTTTCCCTCGTCTCTGGCCTTGGTGACTGTCTAGAAGAAGTCAACCAGGTTTAGTAGGCATGATCTGCCCTTAACAAAGCCAAACTGGGTCGGGTCAAGTGTTTGGAGGTTCCCAATGTCTTTGTTAATGAGTTCCATGATGATGCGCTCCATAGCCTTGCAGACCAAGCTAGTCAGGCTTATGGGGTGATAGTTACCAGGGTCAGTTGTGGTCCCTCCTTTGTGGAGTGGAATAACCGTTGCTGTGCGCCATTCTATGGGCACAAAGCTTGTGGAGAGGCTGAGGTTGAACAGCGTGTTTAGGTGGGGGGTTAGTTCATTCTGTAGTTTGTGCAAGATGCAGCCTGGGACACCATCTGGCCCCACTGACGCTGTGTTTTTGGCTTTTGAAAGGGCTATTTTCACCTGTGTGTCTGTGATTTCCGGGACACTACACTTTTCCGGTATTGTTGTGGGTCCTTTTGTGGGTGAAGTTTGCACTGAATCTGTCTGCCAGGATGTTTGCAATATCAGTAGGTTCAGTATATTTTGTGCTATTTTGCACTGGTTCAGTGCATATCCGCAAGTTGCCACTTAGATTCTTAACATATCTAAAGAAAGCTTTGTGGTTATCTTTTGAATCCTTGGCTATTTTTCTTTCGAAGTTAGTCTTGGATGATTTTATGAGGGACTTTAGTTTCTTACTGATACTGATCAGGGATGTCTTTCTTTCTTGGGATTTGATTTTTTTCTGAACCAGTTTCCTCCTTCTATTGTATAGCCTGTTTATGGCAGGGGTCCACCAGACTGGTTTCCTTCTCTTAGAGGAGTGAGTCTTGGTTTTGCTAGGGATGGCATGATCCATGCATCCTTGTAGGTGCTCATAGAGTGAATTTGTAAAGGTTTCTGCATCTTGGGCAGCGTTATCCTTTAGCATGGGGGCTGTAAAACGTATCGCCTCTGTCTTAAGTAAGGTGAGGTTTGCTTTAGAAACATTTTTTACTGTGGTTTCCGTAGTTGGGGGTGGTGGTTGGGTGTGGACATCTAGAGTGATTAGTTTATGGTCTGATCTAACCAGAGACGGGTTGACCTCCGTTGTGGAACACCTGCGGTCCATGTTTGTGATGACCAGGTCCAATATGTTTTCACCTTTGGTAGGGGAGTTTACCAGCTGATCCAGGGCATTTGAGTTGATGAATTCTAGGAAGCACTGGGCTTGGGAGTTTGTTCTCAAGTAGTTTTCCCAGTTAATGGTAGGGTAATTGAAATCGCCCAATATCAGGGTGTTTGGTAGGACCTTCATGTTTTCCAATGTCTCCAGAAAGGTGGAGTGGTGGTCCTGGGTCATGGAGGCCACAATTTGCATTGCAGATTTGCCCGATGTTAGTTGCACATGGATGATCTCAGAGGTATCATGCTGCGCCACTAACCTGGAGGTGTGGGTATCCTTGATGAATATGGATACATCCCCTCCTTTTGTGTTTCGGTCCATGTTCTGTGGCCGAAACGTGTGGTACGAGTTGTAGCGCGGTAGTGCTGGGGTGCTCTCTGGAGCCTTGAACCAGGTTTCAGTTACTGCACAGATGTCGACGTTCCCCATCCTGAGGAGTGCTTTGAGTGCGTGCATTTTGAGATCTAAACTCCTGGCGTTGAGTAGCATAACCCTCAGTTTTTTGTTAATTGTGCTGTTTATGGAGGTGGGTTTGACTTTTGAGCCTTGCCTAAAAAAGGCACTATGGGGGCAGCAAGAGCCTTGGCCAGTATTCGAAAGCCTAGGGGTGACACATGCAAGCCGTCTCTTGCGAAGTAACGCGGCTTGTTCAGCATGTCGTCCCAGGCTGATAGACACTGGATCCCCTTTGAATGACACCAGAAGCTTAGCCAATTGTTGAAATTGATCATTTTTCCTTTATACTGAGGTATCATTCTTGAGGGCAGGATGCTTCTCAGGGTCAGGGTCATACCAGCCTGGGCTACATGATCAGAGAGCTCTTCCATGTCTCTTTTTATGTAGTCCAGGGAGGTGCATCTCAGGTCATTCACACCAACATGAACAATGACAGAGTCATATTTGCACTTGTTCTGGAGTGACCTGAGTGCTTGTGTTATGTGCTGGATTCAGGCTCCTGACAGGCAGCTAACAGTAACCTTCTGCTTATCCAGCCTAGTGAGTGGGATGTCAGTGTGCCTGACTATAGAGTCACCTATTACTAGTGTGTTAGGTATGTTATTTCGCCTTAAGGGCTGTGATTGTGAGGCACACTGATTTTGTGTTTTATGTGTCGTCTGGTTTGTGACTGGAGGTGCAGGTTGTTTGGGTTTCTGCTTTGGAGGTCTCTGATGCTTTTGCAGGGTTTTATTTAGAGCCTCCAAGTATGATTTTGTGTATTTATGTGTATTTTTTGCCAGTGCTGGTTTAGTAGCTCTGTGTGTGGCAGGAGGTGTGGTGCAAGTGTTAACCTTCTCCTCTTGACTGTCTGTTCCAGTCTTTGCTGGAGACAGCTTAGCCTCCAGTTTGGCTGTATAATTGCATCTCTCGCATATGTTAGTGTTTTGTGGTAGGAGGAGAGGGTTGTCTGTGTACATGAGGCAGTTGTAATATTGCCTCAGGATACCCAGATTCACCAGCTGGACTGTAGAGTACACCTGAAATTGTCCTTTGGTCATGCCTGAATAGTAGGGTGAGCTGCTTAGTCGCTTGGTTGGTGAGGGGTGAATAAAGCGTCTTGCCCTGCTGAGCAATCAAATGTCAGGGTATATTAGTGCTTGCTATTAGGTCTGAGCAAGTGCTGGGCTGTAGGATGCTTTTTGAGTGCTTAGGTTGAGAGTTAGACTAGTTTCAAGGGAAAAACTGAAGAGGAGACTTAGTGGCGCCGGGAATAATTTAACCCTAGCTAACCGGCGCTGCCCGGCACGCAAAACCGTGAAAATGCGTTTTTTATAGCAGGGAAATGAAAGAGAGAGAAATTAGCCCAAAATGGCCAGTAAACTACTAACTTCTGGGCTGGAACCACTCCTCCAGGAACAGATAGGCTGCTCAAAGCTCCCCTCTCTCACAGGTTAACAAAGAAACTTCCTTCTATCCAAGTAAGGTATGGGCAACTCAGAAACTTGTGACACAGCCCTGAATTCAGCATTAGCCTGAAAACTGGACTATACTAGCTTGGAAAGGTGGGAAACAAGGCATTTTCTTGTTTTTTTTTTGTTTTGTTTTTTGAAAAGATATAGCAAAACAGTAAAAAAATACACTTAAAACAGCTTTAAACAACTACGAACGATCAGAAAAGACTATCACACTTTAGTGTGTATCCTACAACAGTTAAATAAATTATTTAAACAAAAAAACGACTTTTTAAAACTGCAGGCAGTCAAATAAGTACAATATGTGAAAAAAACAAGCTTTTAAATCACAATAAATGCTGGAAAATCTGTGTTTAGGCAGAAAACAGTGAAGTACAGCAAGAAAGAATATAATGTCCTCGCTTGTCAGATATGACCATAAGGCAGTAATGCTTAAAATAAAAAATTAAACAAGGGACCTAGTGAAACCAGAAACCTTTAGGAACTATTCCAAGGCTAATCTGTCTGTACTAAGTGACACCTTGGCTAAATTCCAAGCACCCCCAAACCCAGTAAACACCATAGCAAATGCTGAGCTATTTACAAAATCCCTGCCATATTGATAACTGTATAGAGTGAGCTGTGGCCACTCATATTAACAATAAGACAAACTCAAAAGTCAAGCCACCCTGATGGAATCATAATATCAGTCAGTTATACAAAAACAGGAAAAAGTTATTGGCCAAGCGTAGAAGGAATATAGCCTGACATTTAAAAAAAAAAAAAAACCTGGCTAATCTAAATAGGCAGTTAAGAGGGTTAATTAATACTTCAGAGGGTAAATTTGAAGGAAAAATAGCTTCTTAGGCAAAGGACAACCACAAAGCGTTCTACAGCTGTGTCTGTAACCTCAAAGGAAATATGCAGCAATGCACAAAACGTACTGTAAATGGCATTACCCACTTTGAACTGGAGGCCATTACCAACCTTTTGGCTGACAGTTTCAGCTTGAATTTCTCTCCCAATGTCCCCCTGATAGTGCTAAGGAAGTAGCACATACCACAATCCCCCCAACCAGTACTAAGATACAGGTCTTCAGTGCATTTTCCAAGGCCAAAAATACTGCATTGATGGGCCCCAGTAGCATCCTGGGATGCTTACTAAATAGTGTTAAACATGACTTTTCTGATCTACCTGAAACACGTTGCAACTGGAGCCTGCAGTCAGGTTTTGTGCCTTAGGAATGGAAAATGGCTACAGTCATTCCCCTGCACAAAGGAGGTCCACCCACCAATCTGGGTAACCACAGGCCCATAACTCTGACCAGCCTCATATGTAAGTCCATAGAAAGAATCATCAGGAAAATGATAAATGAAGACATAGATGACTTGCAAATGCTGGACCCATCATTTTTCAGCTTTGTTAAAGGAAGGTCATGCCTATTAAATCTGGTGGACTTCGTTGAGAGGGTCACCAAAGCAGTGGATGAGGGTAAGACTCAGGCATTGTAGACTAGCTGACTAAATTAGGTATAAACCCTTTTATCACCCACTGGATAGCCAGCTGTTCACTGATAGGACCCAGGAGGTCAAAATTGGTGAGGCCATCTCCACAAAGAGACCAGTCGCTATTGGAGTTCCAGAGCTTAGTGCTGGGGACACTCCTTTATAGCATCTATTTCTCTTAGTGGAAGTAAATGCTGAAGGTTTATGGCTGACTAAGTTTGCAGATGATTGTACTCTGGGAGTCATCATCAACTCCCGTGCAGACACTAGCATTTTTCAAGAAGGTCTGTGTCTGTTTAACAAATGGTGCCAAAGTCATGGTCTGAAACTCAATGCTAAGAAATGCGTAATTGCATCTTTTGGGAAGTCAACCATCCCGGCTAATTGACATGTCAATAATACACCCGTAAGAGTCGACCCAGTGGTCAGGGATCTGGGTACTCAAGTAGACAGTAGCCTTACCTTCTACCATCATGTGGCTACACTAGTAAGAAAATCCTTTTATGTTGCACAACTTATAAGTAAGGGCATGGCATCTAGCTCCAGAGAGGTCATTATCCCAC
The DNA here is from genome assembly GCF_019279795.1 of Protopterus annectens. Lineage (NCBI taxonomy): Eukaryota > Metazoa > Chordata > Ceratodontiformes > Protopteridae > Protopterus > Protopterus annectens. The sequence continues at coordinate 364,779,532 of NC_056730.1, read as the reverse complement.
TGTACTCTGCCCTTATCAGACCAGTCATGGATTACAATGCTCCCTTTGATATGTACCTGATCAGGCATATGCAGCAACTAGAGCGACCTCAGAGGTTTCTTACAAAAAGAATACAAGGCGTAACCTGCCTTAGGCAGAATGCCCTAAAGCCCTTTCCCTTAACTCACTCTTCTATAGATTGCTGAGGGATGATCTGTGCCTGGCTTACAAGGCATCCACAAACTCCTCACTTACGAATTTCCTGCATATTCGTAAGTCAGACAGTACCAGAACCACAAGGTGCAAGGACCTCAATTTTGTCTGTGACTTAAACAAAACATAGTGGAGAGACAGATATATGTCCCAGTGACTGTTCCTCCTATGGAACAGGCGTCCCATCCATGTGAAGCTGAGCTCATCTTTACCCAATTCAAATGCAGCCTAGACCAGTAGATGTGGAATTGGAAATTTACTGCAGGCTTTGTACCCTTGTCTCCTATGGACAGAGGTAGCTTATAAATGCCTGGCCTTTAATGTCCTATTTGGATACAGGACGTCATTATTCTTTTGGGAAAACTTGGCTATGCTTAGAAAGGCCCTCAGGTCATTAGCCTAGTAATAATCTGTGAATTTATGACTCAATACCCTCTGTTAACACAAACATAGATTTTAACACAACTCACCACTTTCTGTTTCCCCCACATCCACTGTTAAGTTGGGTAGGCAGCTCCATTATCATCCTAATCTAAATAATGTAATGAAAAATATTTTAGCATTGCATTTCAGTTCTAGCCATTAAGAGTGAATTTTAGTATTAAAACCCAGTGAAACCTGATGAAACCGTAAGGCTTCTTCTGGGTAAGTACAGGACAAAATGATATATTTTTTTAGAAATCTGATTTGAAGAGTTAGACATTTTGTAATTCATATCATAACACTGAGCAAAACTAGTAGTCTACAGTTGTACTGGGAAAGTAAAATTCACAAAAGCCAGCAGTAGTCATATTAGGGAATGGGCTAATGATCCTCTTAGCAGAAAAATGGAGAGATCCATAGAGTACCAAGGCAGAGAAGTAGAATCTGCTCAAGGCACTGACTAGTGAGTGTGGACGAGGTAGGCAATATTATGTGGTCAGTGAACCGAATATTTTTCACTGAGATGTAGATTAGCAGGTAGAGGGATATTAGCTCACCAAGCAATATGTGCATTTGTTTTAAGGGTAATAACTTGGATAGGGAAGGAGATCTTCAGCAGTGCTGCCGCCTTAGACAACCTCTGTCCATGAACAGATGACATGTTGTTCTTTTTTATCTTTAAATAGCTGATTTTCATCATTGTGTAGTCACAAACTACAACCTGGATTTTATTTTGCTTTATAGTTTTATTATGAATCCACTTCCTGATGTGTTATCACTTTTATATACTCTTCTGTCTGTAGTTATCCGATGAAAAACAAGTTCTCTCTCTCTCCCTCTGTTGGTGTTAATGATAAAGTAGTTAAAATTAAATAAAAACTGCAGCTAGTGTAGAATTTTAGGCTTCGCTGAAACATGTTGTGTACTGAAAGTCTAGTATGCATGTCTTATTAATATCCAAACAGTGTTGCAAAGCATGGTTAAGCCTTCGATAAAGCCAAACGTTAAACATCAAACTCCTTTGTGGTTAGAAGTTATTCTTAATTAAAAAAAAAATATGCAACACACTGCTCTGAATCCTGCCTAGAATGTTAAATTATGTTTTATTCAGCATACAAAATGTAGTAAGTCACGGATGTCATGAATGCTGCCTGTTAATAAAGCATACAGATGTGCAGTAGTCCGGGAAAAACAGGAAGAATCGAAATTGGTGCTTTTCAAACTTCAGTGATACAGACAAAACAATGTGTTTCTGTTAGCATACAGAAACTAGCCATATTTCTTTACTGCATCATTTAAAGAAGGAACTACGAATTTTAATTAGAAGTACACACAGGCAGCTCTAAAAACTTTAATGATTTAATGTAAATGCAGTATATTATTTTACATGCACAGTATTTGTGTGTGTGTGTGTGTGTGTGTGTGTGTGTGTGTGTGTGTGTGTGTGTGTGTGTGTGTGTGTGTGTGTGTGTATAAAATAGTAAGTTTTTCTTTTTGTCTATTACCTGTTCACCCAAAGCACATTTGTTAATATTCAAGACACTTCTGCTGAAGTTGAATTGAAGTGTCAGGCCAACTCCTCTACTACACCAGTCACTCGTAATCCCCTGGGCACCTGCTGCATTCGTGGGAGTTTAAACTGCATCTGGCAGCTCTGCTGATGGAAGAAAAAAGCTTTAGGATGAGATAATGAAAAGAAAATTGGAAAAACAGCTTGCAGTAATTGGTGAACACTGTCATAGACCAGAGGTCAAAGAACTGATCAGATGAATGGCAAGGAAAGGTTTATATCTCTATGAGGATAACACTGCGTATATCATTTAGGGAACAGATGGGGAGCCAAGTTATATTGTGACATAATGCATTAAATGCTGTAGTCTTGCACAGGTGATTGCTGCTTTCAAGCATTTCTTCAGCCTTTGGTTTATAGCTTGGGTATCACTGTCATCTTTTAAGCAACATGTTGCTGTGATTTCTACATTGATGACATGAAATAACATTAATATGTGACAATGTGTGCTGACTCGAACGTTCTTTCAATGACAGCACTTTTGCTGCTGTAGAGTTCTTTATTAAAAGTCAGTAATGCTTACAGGTTTGCACATGAGGGCTTCCTAGGAAGATGTGTGTGTGTGTCATGTATGGGCTTTAAAAAAGTTAAGACTGTGCACTTAATTGATGGAGCTGTCATTTAAAACAGTTATTTGTCTATTGATGTCTTGATACTGTGGGCATTGAAGAAGTTTCCTGACATTATCTAACTGTCTTAATCTTTCATACGGTAGCAAAGTATCAGCCAAGATAGATGTGCTAAAACTTTAGGCTTAGTGTTAAGATTCCTGAGACTGAGTAGTCTACCCTCTTTCATTAGTCACTGGATGGCAGCAGAAAGAGTTGTGGAGACTTAAATAGTAGTATTTTTAGATTTTAAGTGTTTAAAATACAAAAGACCAGCAGTCCTGTCAGCTTGCACTATACAGCCTAGACACATTATGTGAAGGGTGGAGGAGTCGGGTGGTTCTGCAATACAAGCAGTTGATAATGAGTAGTTAGAGTGAACTGAAAAAATGTGTGTGTGTGTGTGTGTGTGTGTGTATGTGTGTGTAACATGGAACTGGTAAATAAAGGTTTATATTTTTTTATTCTGGAAAAGTGATGATGATAATTTTATTTTTATCAATATAATCCCACTAGGCATGTGCCTATTTTTAAGGAAGATCCAGAGCAGTATTTTGGTATACGGAGGAGATTTACCCAATGTACTAATGAAATTCCTGTAGTGTTTTAGACCGTGGTTTTTATTTCCACCTGAAGAACTTATCTCAGAAATACAGCTCCCCCTTATTCTGCACTGCAGCATCAGTAGTGGAACATGACTCCAAGTACCTGGTGCGGGAATAGAATCCACTGCCTTCTGATTTCATCACCATCAAAGGCAAGCAAGTGGGCTACTTGTTTTAGCCTACTAACTGCCATTGCAGAAAATAAAGTGCCAGACTTGTTGAATACTTTGGAAAACAGCTTTTGCAGTAGTATGGCTAATATCTCAATGTGATTCACCAACAGTAGATATAAAAAGTGTACACACCCCTGTTAAAATGCAAGGTTTTTGTGATATAAAAAAATGATACCACAATAAATAATTTCAAAACTTTCCCCACCTTTAACGTGACCTTTAACCTGTACAATTCAGTTGAAAAACAAACAAATCTGTTAGGGAAAAAAATATAAAAAATAAAAAACATACAATAAGCTGGTTGCATAAGTGTGCACACCCTTAAACTAATACTTTGTTGAAGCACCTTTTGATTTAATTACAGCATTCAGTCCTCCTGGCTAGGAGTCTGTCAGCATGGCACATCTTGACTTGGCAGTATTTGCCCACTCTTCCTTGCAAAAGCACTCCGAATCTGTCAGATTGCGAGGGCATCTCTTGTGCACAGCCCTCTTCAGGTCACCCCACAGATTTTCTATTGGATTTAGATCTGGGCTCTGGCTGGGCCATTCCAAACATTTAATTTTCTTCTGCTGAAGCCGTTCTTCTTCTTCTTACTTTTTGTATCCACTGTATCATACATCATCCGCATCAGGTTTTGTGAAGACAGAGTTCAACTACACAGAATGATAATGCACTGAACTACCCATTAATAAGTGGGTGGGTTGGTGTAAGTAATTTTCCAAATGCCATCAAGTCTGACGAACTGTAGAGATTTAGCAAGCACAAAGGCCTAATCGTGTGCCTAGCTTAATACAGTTTTCTTTGCCACCAAGGCAAAGAAGCTGTTATGTGCATTGTTTAGAATTAATAGCAGAATTGTGTCAAGGCTTTAGTATTCATGAATAAGCAGGTGGGTCTGTATAAACATTTTTCTAGATGCCATCAAGCACAACTTTAAAGCTTTAGTAGCACATAATGCTTTGTAGATCTGAAATCTAATCATAGGCACCAGAGTCATGTCTAACATAATACAATGTGTGGGATGAGGAAGTCCATCCTTGTCAAATGACAGGACTAAGGGTGGTAGAACTTAAGCAGCCTAGCACCTAAAACTTTACCAGGCTACTAGTCTCTTCACCTCACCCATAATGTTCTGCAAATAAAGACCCTCTATTGACCTGTTTTGCTGCAGAAAGAGCTTATCTGTCTAAAATGGCCTCAAGCTGCATTTCATAATTCTGTGATAAAGTTATTTCTTCTATTGTCATTCATTTTTATTTTATTGATTCACCATTCCCTTCTTTGTTTTGATAGTCATGAGTCAGTATGTTCTCTATTTTTTCTCATTTTCGAGAGTTGGTTAGATTTTCTAATCCCACCTCTTTTTGGTGTTTTTTTGCTTCTCCTTAACGCATCTGATTCTTTGATTTTGATTGCTTGTGCTCTCTGGTCTATCCTTCTTTTTAATACCAGTTGCATGGCTCTTTAATTTCTTGATAGGTATGTATTTATCATTATACCTATATTTTAGCTTACCCTGTCCCTTGATTACGTGGTTTGCAACATGGGGGCAGATGTGCAGTGAAAGTATGCAGCATCTTGCCCCATCTCCATGGGAGCTCAGCCATTCTCTCACCTTTTCCTCTCTTAAACTACACCCTTCCCTGTACAAATTTCAGGGACATCATGGGGAACACTCGTGTAACCACCTACCACCCCTGGATATACACAATCCCATCCCACCCTGCCTCTCAGTCCTGAGCAACTGATTGAACCCAGGTTACCTAGGTCAGGGCTTTATCCCTGTATGTCATCAGAGTGGTAATGAGGATGAGGGAGTTACCCCCACACCATCCCCCAAGTGATCCCAAATAAGGGCAGGATTTGGAAATGATGATGCAAAAGGGGGGGGGGTGGCCCACTAACTCCACTGCCTCACCTCAGAGTATTCTGCTGGCCATCTTCCTTTTCCACCATTCTGTTCATGGGTGGCACCCCCAGTTGATATAGTGGTGCAATTAGTAATTCAAACAGTATGGGCAAACCCAGATGTCGTGGTGCCTGCCTGAAAAGACCAGGTACAGTCCTTCAGCTTACCAAGGGTTAGACCTACTGGATGCAGACATTTCCAACAGACTTCATTATTGCAGAGCCTGCCCTCAGTAGAGGCTCTGTAATTATGAAGCCCACCTGTCCCATCTGTCAGATAAAGAATCATGTGCAGTGGACCGACCTTGAAGGTAAGTTTTCACTTCTTCCGCATTTTACCTGAGGGCTGTAAAATGTTTGATTTGGAAGGTTAGTTTTCACTTCCTCCACATTTTCCCTGAGGGGGAACAATGTTTATTTCATATGATGCTTTTCCAGAGAGAGCAGGCAGATACAATCAGCCAGTGGCTGAAAGGCTTGCCAGATGGAGATTTGAAGTTTAAACTACAATCTCAGATGTCAACTGTCTCCTTAATTACTAACTTCACCATGCATCTAACACTCTAATGCAGATGGCGTGACTAAAGCAAAGTGTGCTGCTTTAGTTATATGCCACCATGCCTGGCTGAATCTTCCTTATTTCACCAAGGATAACAAGGCAACTTTTATAAATGCTCTTTAAGATGGATCATACTGTTTGCCTCACTAGTTAAAATTGATCTGGAGAAGTAAGAACAGGAGGAATAAGACTGTCACTGCTATTGGTGTCAAGTTTAAAACTCCAAATTCCTTGTCACTCATTTTCTGAAACAGAGCAGAGCTTGCACCAACTTTGCTGCAAGCAAGGAAATTACAGTGATGTTTTCTGTCTGAGCCAGTGTTGCAGACATCACTGTAGTGAACTCTGTCACAGTCTGAAGTCTGATGTCCAGCCTGACTTTTAGAGCTGGGCTGATATCATCTTACCTTGGATGTCTTTACAAGTTTGGCATATAGGTGGTATCCCCCTGTGCCTTCTTTAGTTATTTATTGCTGTGTTCGTAAATAATAAGAAAAACTGCATTCATAAGTCCATCAGTCCAAGCCAACAAATGAGCAAATCAAGTCAGTACTCCATCAGGGATCTTTCTTCTAATCTTGTCTGTAGTTTATGCTGTATTTTGTTGTAAGTTGTGCTGTTTTTTTTTTTTGTCGTTGGAGTAGTGAATGCCTATAGATGGAAGTGTACTGCATGTCTGATGTAGATGGACCTGCAAGTGCCAGATATGGCAAAACGGTTTTCATGATAAGTACATTTACTGCTTAGTTCTAGGGCATAATGTTAGTGATTTTGAACATTTGTGAATGTCAGATTTGCCAGAGATTGTGACCCAAGATTATTAAGGCTAGATGTGAGGCCATTCAGGCTTATGTGTCTAAGAAGAAACCCATGGCCACCTTAAGTAAGTGTGTCATTCTGCAGAGTCTCAACAAGCTGGTGGCTCAGATATTCTCTTCAAAAGTAATGAACAGAGAAGAGAGTCCCTAAAGGAGAAGTCCAGGGAGAGCCTGGAATCCATTCATCAGGGACCCTAGATCAAAGGACATCAGGTCTGTGGATGCACTCAAGCAGCAGCCAAGGCCTCTGACAATGCTACTTCATGAAGCTGCTATGCTGTTAGGATTTGGCATGTCCAACCTGGCTGAAAATCCATTAAGCAATTGCTAGCAAATGCTGGGCCGCTCTGGTCCTTGACCAAAATCATACTGTTAAGCAAGGGGGTGGTGGATTCCCCTTGATTGCTAGTGAGGAAGTGAGGAAGATGTTCAGTCTCACAGGAAGTCAGAAGCCAGGGGCATCCCCCCCTTGGTTTCAGAAATCCCCAGTGGCCTCCCACCATTCTGAGACTCAGACATCAGAAGCACAAGCCTCTGCTAAACCTGAGTTGCTACCTTTTAGTGGGTCCACGGTCTCCACCTTGCCTCCCTCTTGAGATTTCTTTCAGTTATATCCAACACAAGAGGCTCAGGTTGTGTAATGAAGCGAATCCATCAAAAGAGTAGCAAGGCCAATAAAAACCACAGGTCCAAAGATAAACACTAGTAATACACGGTCTAAGAATAAAATATCCTTAGACATAAACCCCTAGATAAAGCTCCAGTACTTGTGCAGTAGTAGGACGAGAATATGAAAAACCAGTGTAATAAGTAAAACACATTTTATTCCAAGTAGAAACAACTGGTTAAGCACTTTCGTCCCTGCAGGACTTCATCAGAACGAGTAAATGCTAAAAAAATGAAGTTTAAATGCATGCAGTTGATTGAACAGGTAACACTATTGGTTGTCAGTAAATAAATTGATGAGCTAATAAGTAAAGAAAAAAAAACTGTTGTGGTTAAGTCCAGTGCCTAAAACAAACAAGTTGGGGCTTAAAAATTAAGAATAAATATCTTATTGGTGTGGGGTAAACAACAAATGAAAAAACGCTCTTTAAAATATGCAAACTGTTAAAAATGCTTGAAACTGTTTGAAAATACAAAGCAGTATGCTTAAATGAGTCACAGTGAAACAACTCGAAGTAAAAGGGAAAAAGAGAAAAGGTTTTAATACAGACTGATAACATTGTGCATCATTCCCACATTACAGTTTGGTAGCCATAAGCTTTAAAGCTGGCAAAATAAATAAATGTTCATTTAAACCAAGGTGCACCGAAGCATTTAATTTAAATTGCCAAAATAACTCTCTGTTTTCAACCCTGGTTTCCCATGCCCCCCATTTAAAAGGAACAACTTTCAAATTCCCAAACAGAAATTTTTTGAAGCAGAACATGAAAGGGTATGTTTGGATAAATCATGACAGTGTTTGTAAATCCTTTTACGGAACTGTCGTTCAGTCTTCCCAATGTAGAAGCATGGACAATTGGAACATAGTGTGATGTAAATCACACCTTTAGTTTGGCGGTTGCCATCTGCCAAAGAAAGAGTTGATTGGCAAAAGTTAGCTAAAGTCACTTGTTCTTGCTGTAATACAAAGAGCAGTGGTAGTCCAGAAGGAAGCAGAGTGTAGGAAAATATCACTGTTGTTGGTGGGTCTTGATGCAGAGAAAGCATTCGACAGAGTAAGCTGAGATTTTATAAGAAGGACAATGGAAGCATTTGGATTCCCCAACAAAATAATAAGGTTAATTAGGAGTATATATTAAGGTGTGTGTGTGTGTGGGGGGATCCTCTCCGATAAGTTCTGTTTGAATTGAGGAGCAAGGCAGGGATGTCTAGTTTCCCCTTTGTTATTTGCATTACATTTATAACCCTTGGCAAAGAAAATAAGTGACTCAGAAATTCAAGGATATCACTGGCATGGTAATCAAGAAAGGTTGGCTTTATTTGCAAGTGATATCATTTTGTACTTGGTAAAACCAGAAAAGGACATTTTAGTGTTGTAGATCATGCTGAGACAGTTTCATGCCTTTTCAGGATACCAAATTAATGAAGATAAAACAAAGGCAATAGCTGTAAACTAAGTACCCACACACAAATTGGTTAACCAATATCCATATTTATGGGGAGATGATAAAATGAAGTACTTAGATGTATGGATTAAAAAGGTTTCTGCTATGGCACTAAGGATATGTGGAAAGAGACTAAACAGAAGATAATACAAAAACTGAGATGTTGGAAGCTTTGTTCTATGGATATGGATAGTAAGATACAGGAAGTGAAAATAGTTTCAGTCCCTTTAGTTTTGTGCACAGGTCAGGTATATTTTCATCAACCAGAGGAGAAGTTGTGGATAGCAATTAATAAAGAGTTTAAAGATTTTATCTGGGAGTTGAAGAGGGCAAAAGTCAAGTGGGATAAGTTGATACTTTCAATAGAACAAGACGGTTTGGGATTACCTGATTTGAAGGGGTATTTCAGAGCTACACAGTTAAGACTCTTGTACATAGCACAAGCAGAAAACTATAATTCATAGTGGAAAGGGATGATAATGAAACAGGGGAGAAGCTCAAGAAATAAGGAGAGACTGAGATTTTGGATGTAGATCTTTAATGAGAATAACAATAATAATACAGAATATTATTTTTGTAAAGTAGCAGAAAGTACTAAGCCAACACAGTAATGGAGAAAGGAGATGATGCCAATAGGGATGACTGCAATTAGGGGCATAGAGAATAGGCAAGAGGGGGTTGCAACTTATTGGAGAAAACTGGCAAGGGAACCAAGGTACTGAGAGCAAATAATTAAAGAGGGAAATGTAATAGAATAGGAAGAGGCCAAAAATTCAGTTGGACTGCAGGCTAGAGACTGCCTTCCCTATCAAGGATGGACATCAGAGTGTAGACAAAGAGAAAGAAATAGGAGGATCTTCAGTGTAAGACAAGCACTGGTAGAGTTTTTATTAATATCTAGATCAAAAGCTGCTGTTAAAAAAGGGATAATTAGTATAGCATATAAAATATTGTATGATAACTCTAGGAATCAGTCTGAAGAGGTTAGAAAGGATTGAGAAGAGAGATTGGATAAGCAATTCACAGAGAAACAATGGAAGGATATATGTATGGCTTACAAGTATGCAAAAAAGTCTATAAGATTTAGGCTCTTTGCCTGGAAGTATTTGCTTAGGTATTTTTATACTCCAAGCAGACCCAAGATTTTTTCCCTCAGGTAGTTTGCAAATGTTAAAGGTGTGTGGAGGAAGAGAGATGCATATTTTTGGGAGTGTAATGAGTTGGCAGACTTTGAAAATTCCGTGCAGAGTCATCATCATCATCAACAACTCCCTTTTTCCCATTTTCTACTTGGGATCGGGGTGTCACCATCTCTTTAAATTCAATGCCACACTCCTGCTTTCTTCAATACGCATGCCTGACTGTCACAGATCTTCTCTCATACAATCCATCCACCTGTTTGCTGTGTGTCCTCGTTTCCTCTTACCTTCTGTCTGTCCCAAATCTTCTTCACCAGATTGTCTTCTGGTTTTGTACACTTGTCCGAACCACCGTAATCTGTTCTGATCTTTTATACAGTTGGAGCTACTTTGGCTTCTGCTGTTATGTCCTCATTTCTTTATCTGTCCAACAGTCTGCCTCCTGCCACCCTTCTCAGGAACTTAATTTACATCACTTCTAGCTTCTTCATCTGCTCTGCCTTTACTGCTCAGGTTTCTGTACCGTACTGTAGTACTGATCGCACCACTGTCTTGTACACCTTAATTTTCAGCTTCTTTGGCATTCTTCTGTCATTCACTACAGCTGACACTCTATGACAGGTGGCTGCAACCCCTCTGACTTTAGCTTTGACCTCTTCATTCAGACTTCACTTCCCATCAAACACCCCTCCCAGATACTTGAAGCAATTCACATGTTCCACTATCTTCCCTTTTATCTCAATTCTCAGCTTCTTCTTATTTCCCCAATTTGCTGCTATTACCGCTGTCTTGTGTGTGTTTAATTTCATCCCATCTGACGTCAGTTTTGCATTCCATTTCCCTATTCTTTGCTGAAGTTCTTGCTCAGTCTGCCCGTAATGCCACATCATCTGCATACAGCAACTTTGGTGATCCTGTCCCCTCCAACCTGTTTGCTAATGTAGTCCATCACCATTATGAACAGCAGTGGACTCAGTGGTGAACCCTGGTGCATACCCACTCCCACTGGGAACCTCTTTGTGAGACTGAACAGACTATTCTGTCAGAAATACTGGGTGAGCAAATTGGTTTAACAAAGGAAATGATTTTTTTTGAGTTGTGATACAGAATCAGTATTGCTTAGACATAGGAAGGCCTTGCTGATTTTAATTCTGGTGGGTGCCAAAAAAGTAAGTACTAGAAAAATGGAAATCAGGTCTAAACCAGCCATACTAGAAGTATTAACTATAGTAACAGAGGTAAAAGAACTGGAAATTGAATCTTTAGAAAAAGGTAGGAGCAAATTACACAGAAAAAAATGGAATTGTGGGAACAATACATGCAAAATAATGTTTTCGAGGAGAATGAGATTTAAGGGAAGGCAGGAACTGAATGAGCCTATGTAATGCTTACCTGACATTGACTGTACAAAAGACTAAAAGTGATGTATAATGTTTGCAACTGAAAATATGTTATTGAGGTTTGTTTTCATTTATATAACTGTATGACTGCCTGTATCTGCCTGAAGGCCTAGAGAGCAAAGACTACACATAAGCATTAAGGAGATGAATTATGATGTTGATGATGTGTGCCCTGAAAGCATTCAAAGGTCTCTGCATGCCTAGAACTCTTGAGTGTCATTACAGTCAATAACACCATTGAAGCGGTTGATACATAAACAAATGAGGGAAGTGCATATTCTTTATCACTGTTTAGTTTGGTCATGCAAGCATGGGACTAGACATTGCAGTCAAGCAAATCACAGAAAACATATCCATATACCAACTCAGAATTATGTAGGACATTTGCTGATACACACACACGTGGACACTGCACAAAGAAACATTCATAGATCTGACAGTCAGCGGAAATGTCCTAGAGATGGACCTTTTTGTTTCTTCAACCAGCAGATAATTACAGAATTTCTTCTCTAGAGCACCTTACAAGCTGGCCTGGGCAGTGCATACCTTTTTATGAAGTGTGTGGATACATTTCTGTATGGTTTCCCTGAGATATCCTTGCTTCCCAAGATAGTACAGAAATCAAGGAGGAGAAGATGGCAGAAATGTTTCTTATAGCTGTTTTGTGGCCAAGGTGACACTGATTCTCCTAATTCATTCAGGTGGCAAAAGTGAAACCATTCTTGCTGCTGCAGCATACGAATCCCCTGAAGCAAGGAGATCCTTGATTCATTCCCGTCTGCCAACAGTGAATCTTGCATCTTGGAGAGTATGGCATTAGTACTCTATATACGCGTTCCCTAAGGGGATGCTGGAAAAAAAATAAATTCAAAAAAATTATACCTAACAAAAATGTCAGATATTTCTTGCTTGTATCACCGGAGGGACAAGTACCCGACAGTTGTGGCAGCAGTTCCCCAATACCTCTCAAAGCTGTTTCACAGAGGTGTAACTTGCACCTCATTTAGTGTATACTTGTCAGATGTATCTGTTTGCCTTCTAGGACTGACAGTGAGACAGCTTCTAAAGGGCATCCTGCACCTCAGCCTCAAGCCTATCTAGCAGGGTTTGTCCCCAGCCTCCAGCCTGAACTTTGTGTTAGAAAAGTTAACTTTGCCACCTTTTGAACCAGCTGCATCTGCCAACCTAAAATTTTTGAATTGGAAAACTGCATTCATCATTGCAGCCATCTCTGCCAGAAGTGTATCAGAGCCAAGTATGAAAAGAGCATTATCTTATATTCCACAAAAACAAGGTGACTCAGCACACTAATCCATCATTCATGCCTAAGGTGGTACAGCCACCTGATTTTTCCTTGTGCATCAGAACAAGGGAGAGAATTGTTTTGTACTTGGATGTTCTCAGATAGCTGGGGTTTACACCTGGATAGAACCAATTCCATCATAGGTTCATTGGTTCATAGGAGATTACTAGGCTAATGACTTAAGAGCCCTTGCAAGCCTAGCCACAGTAACCCAATTTTGCCCAATATATGGCCCCTAGGGGCGAGAGGATGGCATGGAATTGTGCCTATTCCGTAAGTATCTTACAGATTGCCTCTCTCTGTAAGGGACATAAGTGCTACCCCAGGTGTGAATTTGCAGTTCCCCATCTATTGATCCAAACTGCATTTGAAGAGCACCAGGGAAGACTTTGCTTAATATGAATAGGAAGTCTGTTCCAAAGAAGGCGCAATCTCTAACACACATATCTGTCTCTAAATCATGATTTGTTTGTGTTGCTAACTAAGTTTAGATTCCTAGATTCGGTGACCCTCATGCTGTTTGACTTGCGGATGTGTAGCAGCTCCATCAGGGCTGGATTTGTGAGTGCCTTGTAGGTCATGCACAGGTCACCCCTTAATAAGTTGCTAAGAAATGTGATATGCCTTTTTAGTCTACGTGCATGGGAATTGTTGTTTACTCCCTGTATTTTCTTTAAGAGGAACCTCTGAGGTCACTCCAGCTGCTGTAAGTGCCTAGTCAAGTACATACCAAATGGCACATTGTACTAGATTGTTGGGCTAATGAGGACCAAGTACAGCAAAACTGTAATTTCCTTTGATCTGGATGCAATACCTTTACTTATAAGTTGTGACACATAGAAGGACTTCCTCACCATTGTGGGCACGTGGGGGTCAAAGTTCAAGCTACATATCTATCTGTGTACCTAGATGTCTCACGTCTGAGTCTAATCATAGGGATGTCCTATTGGTATTGTAATTTGCAGGGGTACTTGACTTCCCAAGAGGTGTGATAATGCATTTTTTCATATTTAGTTTTAGGCCATGGTTCTGGCACTAATCATTTGTCTGATCTAGACCCTCCTGAAGTATATCTACATCATTGGGTGATTCAGTGATTGCCCCCAGCTTGCAGTCATCAGCAAACTTTGTCATTCAGAGGCCTTCCATATTAGCCTTGACTTCAGAGAAGTATATTCCAAACAGGAGTGGTGCCAGCACTAAGTTCTGTGGCACACTACTAGTAACCAGCCTTTTGCTGGAGCTAGATTCACTCACTTTAACCACGTGTCTCGTCTGTGAGCCACTTGGCTATCCATCTGGTGACATAGAGATTTATGCCCAGTTTTGAGAGTTTATTTATAATACGTGAGTGAGGAATTATGTCAAATGTCTTGGCCAGGTCAGGGTAGGTAGTATATACTATTTTACCCTAATCCACGGCCTTGGTAACTTTGTCAAAGAAATCCAGCAGATTCAATAGGCATTACCTGCCCTTGACAAAGCCGAATTGGTTCGGGTCCACCGTTTGCAGGTTTCCTGTGTCATTGTTTATCAGGTCCATGATTATTCTTTCCACAACTTTACTTGTAAGACTAGCTAAACTTATCGGTCTGCAATTTCCCAGGTCAGTAGATGGTCCCCCTTTATGCAGAGGGATGACTGTTGCTGTCCTCCACTCTATTGGCATAAAACCACTCCAGAGGCTGTGGTTAAACAGAGATCCTAATGACTCTAAGTCCTGATCTAAACTATTTAAGATGCAGCCTGGGATAATGTCAGGCCCCATTGAAGCCATGTTTTTTACTTTAGAGAGCACAGTGGCATCTGGTCTTTGGTGATAGTTGGTGGTGGAGGGTATTTCTTGTGGTGAGAATTGGGGATGATGGTGAGGCGAAATTTGAGCTGAATTTGTTGGTCGGCAGATTTGCTATCTCTTCTGTCTGAGTATAGGCGATGCCATCTACAACTAATTCCGCACATTGTTGGGTGTTGTCCTTAAGATTGCAAACATAACGGAAGAATGCCTTATGGTGATCCTTAGCTTTGGAGGCAATTTTTTTCTGAAAGTCTGCTTTCAGAGACTTGGTTATTTCCCTGATTTGCTTGTTTATACTACTGAGGGACTCTTTGCTCTGTTGTGCATATTCCCTCGTACTTCTTGATAGGATTATCTTTCTTTTCTTGTACAATCTATTAATATCAGAGGTCCACTGGGGTGGCTTGATTTTGCAGTTTGACCTGATCAAGAAATAGAATGATTATTTGTCTTCTTAGCTGAGAACAAGTTAAAGGTAGCTGTCTATAAATAGACTGCCTCCAAATGGATAGAATTGTATGACCAGTGGGAAGTTTCTACAGAAAAGGATCAGACCCCTTTCTAATAGGGGACAACAACTGCTTCTGCTACTTTCCTTGGAGTGGTTTGTGTGCAGGATGTCATACAAGTGGCTGTACACTCCTTAGTTGAAACTTTCTTAACGTTCTACAGTTACTTCCAGGGCATGAGTAAAGTTACATTTTGCTATCCTGTAGGATCTCCTCCTCCTGTCCTATGTAGTAATCTACCCCACTGCTTTGGGGGGGGGGGGGGTTGAGCAGCTTTGGGAGCATTCCCTGCATTGATGAATGCTACAGTGATTCACAGAAAGGACATAGTAGAGTTGTCAAGACAGCTTACCTGTACAGTAGATGTTTAAGTGAGGTCACTGTGCAGGTCCTGCTTCCTGCCCATCTTACCATGTCTTGTATTGGATAATGGGGACTAGGGTGGTTTTCTACTTCTCCTGTCTCCTGTCTTCACTGTTAATTTTATGCTGCCTTGTCTCTGTCATCTTCATGTGCAAGTCACCAAACAGTGCCTTAAATGACTTGGTCTCAGAGCACAATGCCAAGAGGGTCAGCAATGAACTGAAGATGACATGGATGGATGCCAGCCATATACCAGGTAGGTGACGATGTCTGAAGGAAGATGGAGGCAGCCCAGGCATGGAGGAAGGGTGCCCTGCTCTAAACATCAGGCCAGATGACAGATCTTAGCCTATGATGGAGTTCCCTGCAGTGATGACTGCAACAGTAATCACAATGTTTATTTATTGGCATTTGTTTACCAGGATAGTCCACTGGGCCAAGAAGAGCCCATTTTCAGTGGAGGCCCAGGGCGAAAAGCTCCACAAAGAGACAAGATAGACTATACAGTGCAAAGGCAAGACTTTTTACATAGCAGCACAATAGAATTTATGACAACACAGTACAAACTATTACAAAGTAGTTGAAAAATAGTTAGCATAGCTTGCTAACATATTATGGCAGAGGTTCAAGGTTAATATATTGAGGTTATTAATACCCATTTAAAACAGGAATTACAGACCCAAGTAGAATGAAGGTGGTTATGCAGAGCTGAATTGAAGAAAGCAGTGCTTTGGGAGGTGCTAATGGGTTGAGGAAGGCTGCTCCAAGTTTTAGCTGTTATCCAGGAGTGTAGTAGTTGGCCAGCAGGTAGTTTAGGTTTCTGTATTTGGAGCAGGTGCTGGCTTTGGATCATAGGGACCTATTGATATGGTAGTGGGAAACTAGGGAATTTAGGGTAGGGCGGTCCTGAGGTTTTGTAAGTAATTTATGTGTGGTGGTTAATTGAAGATAAGCGAGGCAGGGGGGAATTCAAGCCAGACTAATTGTTTTAGGGGAGTGCAGTGATGGGTGGAATGGCTGATGTTTGTTGTGAATTTGGCAATTTTGTTATAGCATGTTTCTAGTCTAGTTTTGAGTGAGGATTGGAGGTTGGTTAGCAATGGGGCACCATAGACAAGAGAAGGAAGCAGATAAGTGGAGGTGAGTACCTGTTTTGTAGGGAGAGAAAGAAAATGTTTGTGTCTGTAAAGAAATCATAGTTTTTGTGGGTCTTATTGATGTTATTTTGAATGTGGAGGTCAAATTTTAAGTTTTCATCAATTATGACATCCAGCAATTTGGTGTGGGTAACTAGTTCAATTTTTGTGAGGTTCAGGGAGAGTATATTGAATTGAGATTTATTGACTGGTGTATTTTTCTTTGGAGTGAATATTATGAGCTTAATTTTGTTGGGGTTTAGAGACGGATGGTTGTTGTTGAGCCATGTCTCTGTGGCGGAAAATGTGGATTGAGCGATGTGTTGCAGCGGAGTTGGATTTTCAGCAGGGCAGATAATAGTGGAGCCATCAGCTTATTGTACAAGATATTCTTGAAATGCCGAGTGAAGATTGTTAATAAAAATATTAAACAGCAGGGGTCCTATTATAAAGCCCTTAGAGACACCTGTGGGTTTGTGTATATATGGGGATATAGCGTGTTCAGTTTTACAGAACGTTCTCTGTCAGACAGGTAAGTTTTGAACCTGTTGAGAGATAGAGTAGATAGTCCAATGTTAGAGAGCTGGGAAAAAAGGAGTGAGTGAGAGATAGTATCAAAGGCCTTAGATAAGTCCAGGAATAGAGTAGAGACAATCTTCCTGGAGTTACAGGCTCTGTTTACTAGATCCATGAAGGATATTATAACAGTAGAAGTATTGTGGTCTAGTCTGAAACCATGTTTTGTTATGAGAAGGAAGTGTAGTAGTTACATGTGAACACATTTTTCTAGGGGTTTAGATATGGGGGATAAAATAGCTATGGGGCGAAATTTGGAAATATCGATGGAGGTACCCCCTTTGTGGAGAGATAGAATGTAAGTTTTTTAACAAAGGTTAGGAACATTGGATTCTTGGATGGATTTATTAATGAGTATGCTAATGGGCTAAGCAATAGCTTCTGCAGTGATTTTTAGGTACTTGATGGGTAGGCTGCCTGCAGATTTAGAGCTAGGTTTTAGCTTTGGAAGTAGTTATTTATGGTTGAGGTAGGGACAGTGTTGAGTGTGAATTCAGGCTTGGAGTTGTCTGCGACTGTGTTTGTGTGGGTGGTTGAGGGGGACTGCAGTTTTGAGTGAGTAGGAAAGGTGGATTGATCTAGAATGTCTGTGGTAGTGTGTGGGACTGGGACTGTGTATGATGAGAGAGTGATGCAGAGAGAGGTTGAGAGAATGTAGCTGTAATATTAGCAATGGTGTCTGTGAAGTAGGAGTTAAATAAACTTGCAGTTTGATCAGGAGTTTTGTCGGGGTGAGGGTAGGGGTTCTTTTTAGTGCCTGGGTTTAGGAGAGTACCGATGGAGGACCAGAATTGTTTGGGGTTATGCTTGTGATTTTTTTAAGCTCTTTGCTGTAATCTTTCTTGTCTTTGGATACAATTTTTTTTACCTGGTTGTGAAGTTGCTTGTACTTTACTAAATCAGTGCTAGTCTTATGTTTTATGGCAAGTAGCTTACACAGCTGTACTTTCTGGGAGACGTTGATGAGACCATGAATGGCCTCCTGCCCTAAGTAAGTAATATTCAAATGAGCAAGCAGAAATACTACAGGACCTCTTCAGGGAGGCCAACAGTTTAGTCCCCAATACCTTGTCAGACTGTCCGGAAGTATTTGGAGGTTATTTATCACTTCATTTCATGTATCCATGCCACTGGCCCTCAAGTGACAGAAGAGGATCAGGTCAGTAATATCCAGAAGCTGCACAATTCCCTTTCACCCCCTCCCAGCCTCACTCTCTTCTGTCAGATGTACCATTCTGTCAGAAGAGTGTCAAGCAAAAAGAGATGTTAAGCATCTTAAAAGAGCCATCCTGGATGTCCTACCATGTGAGAAAGGATGCTGTTTCTACTCCATGTTCTTATTAGTTTCCAAAAGACCAAGGACTTGAGGCCCTTACGTGTGCAGCCTAAACTAGTTTATTCCAAAATAAGCTTTCCATTTAGTCACATTGCAGTCCATCCTTCCCTGTCTGTCAGAAGGAGAATGGATTTGCCTGTGGATCGATGGAACATCTGCCTACACATCAGGATTTCCAGAAAGGCCAGGAAATAATTCCACTTCCAGGTGGGAGCCAGTTATTACAGTTATGGACACTCATTTTATCTACCCCACAATGTGTTCATATAGTTTTAAGAAACTAGAAGCTGCAAGAGGTTGAGATACTCTTGCAAAGAGGTTACTGGCCCTTTGCTGTTCCAGCAGTAAATGGTCTGACCTTGATGAGGGAATCTTTCTTCTGTCTGGTCTACGTCTTGGAAACTGCATTGAATGCCATCAAGTGCCAGATGGAACCCACCCAATCAAAAGCTTGCATTCATCGAATGCATGCTGAGCACTCTGCCCTTCACTGCTTTTTTTTTGCTTTGGATAGGATTCATTTTCATTGTTTGGTGAATTAGTTTCTGTAAGTAGTAGAATCTCCAACATCTTTTTACTGCAAGACTTTTTACTCTTGGCAGCTACTTTGTGTATGGTTTGCAATTACAGATGCCATATGATAGTATTAAAGTGAACTCTGAATGATTAATTGCTCCACCTATCCGATCCCATTTCTCTTTCAACGCTTCTTTAAGCTGATGGACTCTGTCTTTAAATCTGACTCTGGGCAGACTGTTTCTAGTCACCATACATGTTGTAGCCATAACCAGAGATGCCTCTGTCCTAGGATGGGGAGCATTCCCAAAGGTAAATAGCCTAACAATTGTGGTCACAAATGGAGGCCTTCCCTGCATGTCAGTATTCTGGAGAGGAGATAGTCCTACTTACATTCACAGGCATTTCAGGATTCATTCTACCAGGGTGCAGTTGACATTCGTACTGACAACAGAATAGTGGCCTGCCATGTGATCAATGTAGAGGAAGCCACGCCTTCCTACTTTGTCAAGAACCCAAGAAGATATGGGGATGGGATAGCTCCATCATTCAGTTCTTAATTGTCAACCATATTAGAGGAAAAGCCAGTCCTTTAATGGACATGCTCCATCATTGTGGATGCAGTGGAAGTGGTTTCTCTTCTAGCAAGTTATGGAAGCTCTTTTGTTCCATGTGGAAGCTTTGCTATGACCTTTTTATATCCCTGACCAATGCCAAATGCAACAGCTTCTCTTTCCCCTTATTTCTTCCTTAGGAGGATTCCAAGAGATGCTGACATACTGAAATGGTCCCAAAGACTCGTATTCCTTTCCCTGTTCCCCATTCTTAAGTTTATTTAGAAAATCTAAGAAATACCAAATCCAAAATCATTCTCATAGCCACTACTGGCCTCAACAAGTCTGGTTTCCCCTGCCATGGTCTTATCTTATAGAGAAGTGTGTATGTTTAAGGCTATTAAGGACCTTGTTGACCCATCCATTCAACAAGCCTCATCTGGACCTGTACTTCTTTCATTCTTTCACCTAACCACTTCATTATTTAATTTCTAGTGATGACCAGGGACCCTTCTTACCCTGACAGAGTGTTCCAGACATTTACCTCTTCCCAGCAACAGAGTACCAGAAAAATATAAAAAGTAAGGGGATATTTTTTCCCATATAGACTACTGCAAGAGGGTTAGATCCCTTTAACGCTCCCCTATACTGGTTTATGCTATTTCTCTATTAAAGTTCATGTAGCATTTGTCTCAGATTGTTATCAGTGTGCTAATTCTTCATATTTGGTGTCCCTGTAAGTTTGTAAGGCCTATTTTGAGGAACTTCCTCATGTGCTGTTGTGGCTATAGTGAAGAGCTGTGTTTGAACTTGGTTCATCAAGCAAAGAGATATGAGTTTGATTTCGATTGATTATGCAATATGATCCTGTGTAAGGTGCTTAATTTCAATGTCACCAGGGAGAGTAACTATTTCACAGTGGGCCTTTTTTGATACCAAAAATTAAATAAAATTGTGCAGTAAAATGAGAATGTAGTACCATGCAACAGTGACTTAAGTTCCCTGGGTTAGGTGAGATCCTTATGGCACATTCATTCCTGCTTGGTGAAAGTTGAGTGATGGGAAACAGTAGGAGCAGCCTAACTTTAGGCTGCCTGCAGATTTGCCATAGCTGCTTATTTGGGGAGGCATGCATGCTGTCATAAACCCACCTCCTATCCCCCATCTTAGCTGAAAAATCCCTGCCAAATGCAGCACAATCTGAAGCAGCCACTACAGGTGGGAGGTACAGCCAAGCATCCTTTCCATGTGAAGATGATCTTCAGTTCTTAACCACATAGGTGAACTGTTCCATTGTGGACCCTTGCACTGTCCAAACCACAAGGGAAACAATGTAAGGCCAGGATTTTGAAAATGGGTATTTTAATATATTTTAAGTGGACTGTTCCCCTCTACACTTTACTGCATCCCCTTCCTCAGTTTATATTACCACCAAGGTCATTACAACTGAAGAGAAAGGGGAAGTTCGGAAAATGTTAAAGTAATGGTAAAGAAATTAATGAGTGGTAGACAGGTGGGAGGAAAGAGTTGTATAGAGTGGTATAGGTGCACAGGCAGGAGAAATGTCTTGGTGAATGGGCTTGCGGGAAATATTTTTGGAGACATAAGGATCGGTATTAAATATAAGTGAGGGGAAAGAAACATTAGGAATGATAGTTTACTGAGCCAGAGCAAAAGATATATAAGAAGGTTTACTTACAAAACTTGAGAAACACTGGTCAGAGTAAACAACTGAATAAGAATAAATTCCAGTGTAGCCAAAAGTAAAAAACACAACGGCTTTAATAATCCACATGTAGAACAACAAAACAATGAAAATCCTTCTGTAACTGACTAAGCGCTTTCACCCAACAAAGGGCATCCTCAGAGTCAGTTAAATCATAGTTACAGATCATATATAAAGAAACTTTCAACTTAACTTTCTCCAATGAGAAATAACTTCCAGTTAAATGATTACCGTAAATAATTGTTCTATTGACTTCACATATATTAACCCTTCATGGTTATAACACAGTTACAGTTGTATTATTAAAGTTCATTTGTCAATTTAATCAATTTAAATTCTGGTACATGACCAAAAATACATTTGTATTATACATAACAAATCTATGTAAAGTATAAAATGTAAAAATGTAAAAAAATATATGTTTTTGGTGTATAAAAAACAAATTCATAACACATTTTCCTAAAAATAAACAAAGAATATTGGAGCATGTAAGAGATATTAAGAACAAAAAAGCAACAAATTCCTTATTTATTCACAGTCAAAGATGTGCAAGTTTTAATAAATTTATATTTTTGTTATAGACAGGATATATAAAAAAGATTTTGGGGGTGATTACCAGAATATGCTAGAAATAAAGGAGTGTTTATGGCAAGTTAGATTGGATGCTAGCATTTCTCCTGGCATTAATGATGTTGTCTCCTTGGCTTCTATTTTAAAACATAGGGCTCTGCTGGTATAGTACTTTTAAATTTATTAGAGAATCATTTATTTTTAGGAAAATGTGTTATGAATTTGTTGTTTTTTTACTTTTGGCTACACTGGAATTTATTCGTATTAGTTTATTTTTGCTTATGACAACGGTGTAAACAACTGAATAAATTATTAACTTGTTATAACAAGCTTTCAAAAAATGGGTTCTTCTTCTAATCATAAAAAGTATACAATGAATTAAACCATATTTAATTCTTTTGTATGCTTTTTATGTCTTGTGCTTGCTGACCATCATGCTGCTGCCCCAACAGTCCATTCATTTCTTGCTGGAGTAGGAGCTCCAATGCCCATTTCTTCCCTCTGGGTGAGAGCAGCCAGAGCCCATTGAATCCTTCATCATGTATAAGCAAGCCACAGCACAGCCATTATACAGGCAGCTATGGGGGAGTTTGTATTGCAAGCCTAACCCTCCTACCCTGGTGGTGATGTGCGACCCAATTACTGCAGGGACGACCTATGCTCCTCTATTCTCTGTATGCATGGAAAAGGGCTACTGTCACTGGCCGTTCCTAGAAGTGGCATCCTGCTTTTGGATCTATTCACTTACTGCCCTACCACTGGAGCAGCAGAGATCTGACTGGTAACCACCCCCTCCCTCATAACAGCTGAGCTGTAGTCACTTCTTTCCCATCTTCCCCTGCCTACTCTTCTGGCCCCCAAGCCATTACCACATCTCGGGTCATCTGTGGCACAGTCAGTGCTTTATCCCTGTGCAATCCAGAGTGAGCTAAAAAATGCATATAAATAATTAAGAACAATTAAAGACAACCCAGTCACAAAACATACTTTGTTAAATAATCAAGTCACTTGAGAAATGCAATCTAGGGCTGAAGCCTTAAGAGTACCAAAACCAGGGCATTCCTGATAGTGTTTAGCCGTCACACTTTCAGTATTTTGCTGTCTTACAGCATTAACAGCTTCCCTTATTCTTCAATAATAACCTTGCTCTGTCTTTCAAATATGAAATGCAAAGTTTACCCATGTAGTCATGTTCACTGGATTCTTTGTATTACAGCCTACATATTATTTAAAAAAAACATGTCGTATTCCAGATAAAGGATGCACAAACAAATCAGTCTAACTAATCAGGGATCATG